>NC_139722.1:48839105-49070612 GCF_964211835.1 Anser anser | reverse complement strand
ACACTGCAGACCACAAATGCCAAAGCACAAAAACTGAATGACAGGAAGATCGGTAATGAGATAACTGCCTATCTCATTCAGCCGTAACACAACAACCCTCAAGAAGATTGAATTTACCTAACTGGGGCATGTCCAACGCTAAACAACAGAATGAACATTTCCTTCAGTACGTTTAATGTATTTATATTTTAGTGGCGGGTTGCCAGTGTGCTACTTATAAGCTCAATGACTTGATATCATTCATCCGCTTTCCTGTGAAACGCCCGGCAATCTACACCGCGGGGTTACTCGGAAGACACCGCATCAGCAGAAACACGACTCGCGCCCGATACGGGAACACCGAGGAAGCCGGGGCCGAGGGATCCTGTGACGCTCATACTGCTCCAACACTAAGAGGGGATGAAAGCCGTTCCCGTTGGCATCCGTATCTTTCTTTTGACAGAGATGTCCAGACTTGGCCGTGAGGTGACCCGCGGGCACAACATGGACGTCCTGCAGCGCTGCACAGGGCTGGGCCTAGGCCTTCAGGCGCGGGGTAATTAATGCTTTAACCAGCTGTCAAATGCAGGTGCAAAGTTCGTCCATTAGTGCCATCCACCAACAGCCTCTGAATGATAATCTAGTATCAGACACTATTTCATTAAGAAATACGTGTGCTAAAGCATATTTTCAGCAAAGGCTGTCAGGATTTTGAAGCCTGCCAAAGGCTGGATGCGGCAGCAATGTAAATAGTAGGAAGTGGCTTGAAATGCAGACAGGTTTCTAGCAAACATCCAAAAGAGTCACACCAGTACTCTCATGCACAACTCAGCCTCACTTCCCTGTGCCCAGATCACCCAGCCTAGGGCAGAGGCTGTGGTACGGACACCACAGTGCCTTGCCACCCAGTTTCAGCAGGGCAAGGCTGCGAAGCACTGCCAGCAGGACACCAGGGAAAATCTCAGTGTATTAAAAGGAAAGAAAGCAGATCTGCATGTCCTGAAGAACCAGGTGCCTAACTGTCTTTAAAGGGTGAAGGAGTTTAAAACCTCCCTCAGCTCCCCTTGCCAGCCCCTCCAGGTTGCTGGGCAGTGTGTCTTCCTGCTGCCCCCCAGCCTTCCTCCCTTTCTCCACCACCAAAGCTTCTCTTCAGAGCAAGCCACCCAAAAGGCAATAGTCATCTTTAAGCAAATCCCCTCATGGATCCCACCCAGGGTGCTAAATCCTGCGCACAGCCCCATCTCTGCAGCCTGTTGCATGACCAAGCATGGAGAAGCTTTGGGCCAAGAGCCTTATCTTGAGCACTGATGAGTTCAACACCTGTGAGCAGGAAGAAGCTCTGGGTCGGACTGACTCCTGCAGCAAGCAGCAGCAGCCACCCAGAGGTCTGTCCCGACACTTCATCCCCACCCCATGCACCTCCTGTGGGCTGCCCCACGGAGCTGCTCTCTCAGAGCCCCACTGGGCCAGGAGGGCACCTTCAGCTATGTTTGCCTCAGCTCCAAGGCGCTCAAGCTCCCTTTTAGCATTTTCTGACTCAGAAAGATGATGAATATTAAGAAGCAGAAGCTAGGCACCCTGCTGTGCCGTCTGGGAAACCGAGCACGTGGAGATCTCCAGCAGGACACGGCCACGCTCTGCTCAGA
This sequence comes from Anser anser, assembly GCF_964211835.1. Classification (NCBI taxonomy): domain Eukaryota; kingdom Metazoa; phylum Chordata; class Aves; order Anseriformes; family Anatidae; genus Anser; species Anser anser. Next base: position 49,068,987 of record NC_139722.1, on the reverse strand, counting down.
TGTGCAGGGTCAGAGTGAGGAGGAGGAGGAGGTGGGTGTGCTCCACCCAGAGACAACAGCAAAAGACAAACTCCTTTGAGAGGTTAGCAATAATCAGCACAGTGGAATTCAAATTCATAACTGAAAGGCTTTTTTCCTTTTCATAATGCTGTTGTGCTTTTTTTCCGTCTGAGTTACTGAACCAAGTGACAGAGTGGGTGCAGCCTCGTTAGAAGCTGCAAAACCTGCCGTTGCTCATCGAGGCGTCCTGTGTCTCCATACCCAATCCTCCTCCAAAATGCAGCCCCTGGACCCGTTCTGCACAGGAAGGCTTCCTCCTGAGAAAGACATAGTGCCTGGGGAGGGGACACAGAGCTCAGTGTGTCCAGCACCGTGTGCTGGCCCACAGGGAGGGATACAAACTGTACCAAGAGCCAGGAGCAGTTCACAGCATCTACTTTCAAGACAACTGTAACCAAAGTTCATGCCTCAGCCACCATTACTAAGAATTAATGCTCTTTCACCACCAAATCTCAAATAATAGGTGGCATCCAGCACGGTGGCTCTAAGCAGTTACCCAGGCTCAATCACCATTTGCAGCGTGCTTATTGCACAGCATTCAGCGTGTTTATTGTGTCAGGGTTTTTCTGCCCAAGATGCCTCATGATAATTTTTCATTACGATTGTTCCACTTGAATGGAATGATTATTATAAAAAAAAAAAAAAAAAACGTCATTCCAGATGAAACCTGCTGCGAAGGAACCCCGAGGCAGGCTCTAACTGTGAATGTGGTTATAATACAGCTCGTAGCAATGCTAGGTGTGAATGAAAACAGATTTTTACAATGTTTGTAGCTTTGTGCAAAAACAGTTTACAAAACAGAACACTGCAGTCGCCTACAACTTAAAACCGTCCTGCAACAAATCTGAAGTTTTTTCAACCTCCCCATTTAAAAGAGAACAAAGCTTTTCTGCTTGCTTGCTTTTCCTTTTGATGATGTAACCCTCCTAAACTTCTCTACCTGAAAACCTTTACTGCAGTTTTTTGAGGAGTGAATACTGAATTTCTGTCATTTAAATGCAAGACCTACCCTGTCTCCATTTTTCACTCTAATTATGCAAAAATCTAAGCTACATGAAGCATAAGGAGAAAATAGAGCTATTTGGTAATTAATGGCTAATGATAAACTGATTTCATTTTTGAATCATTGCAGTTGTCACCTGTGTTATTTAAAACATAGTCTTTTCAAAGCACTTGTGTACCTTTGTTTTGAAGGGCTTTTTAGTGCTTATGGCCAAAAGCAATGAATGTAAGTTACGCTAATGCCCGGTGGAAATCCAGGTTGGTTCTCGTTTCATCAGAGTGGCTACGTATTTGATTTTGCATATAAACAGCTGAGCTCTGTGTTTCCAGCTTTGAAACCGCAGTAAGAACTCTGGATCTGAAAGCAGTGGTGAAGCCCACAGTACGGTGGGCAAAACTTCAGGGAAAATGAATGTAGTGTGAAGTGGGATTTGCCAAGAGGGAAGTTCTTCTCCCCAGAAACCTTCCTGTCTGAAATAACACAGAATGGGACAATAATAGCATTTAAAGCTTAAAATCTGTAATGCGGGGTTTTTACACACATGCTATAGAGGAGCTGATTACAGGGCACATCCATACTGCTGTTTCACTACTGATGGCTATGGCCATCACTCCAGCAGTGACATAAGCCCTGAATACAATTAATATGCTGCAGAAGATGAAAGAAGGGCAAGAACAGGAGGGGCAGGGGTGCAAACACCTTCAGCAGGACAGACGACCTGTCTCACCAAGGCTCACGCTTTCTGAAATACCTCAAGAACCCAAATGCCCTTTCCAAGGATAATGGAGGACCTGAGAAACCTTGTCAAGTCAATTGGCCTTGGAGCAGACCCACAACATGCGAAAGATTTTGGGGCACAGCAAACCCCAGCTCCAGCCACCAAGCCACAAGCTCAGGTCTCAAGCAGCCCTCAAGCCTCAAGCTCATCAGATGGCTGATGCAGATCTGCAAGCAGCAGCCCAACATTTGCACGGTGCTGCACCAACACCAAAAGGCCAAGAGGCAGTTCCTCTTCCAGAGTTAGCCTGGCTGGACAGGAGTCCACTCAGGTGTGTCTGTAGCCTCGTTCTTAGCAAGCCAGATTTGAGGGCAGGGAAGTGTGGAGACAGCTGAGTGTCTGCACCGTGCTGCTCCTTACTCCGTGGGTGGCATTGGGAGAAGTCAGCTTGGCAGGCCGGTGGCAAGCAGTCTGATTCGGGCTATGTGGGCAACGGTCAGCCTGAAGACTCACTTCCAGGCCAAGACTTCCCATGATGTGCATTCCTAAACTTCCCCTGTTCCTGAAACGATCTAGGAGAAAACCGAGCAGCCAGAAACAGCTATGTTGAGTAGGTGGAGCTGGGAGTCTTGGTGAACCACAGTACGTGCCGTTCTACAGACAGGTGATTTTCCTTTTCTGTGATCCTTAAGCTGTTCATGCCACAGCGAGAGCTTTGCTTCTTCCTAAAGGTGACAGTGAAGTGCCTCCTCAAACTGCTGCCGCTAAAGCCCTGCAAAGCACGAGCAGTGAGAAGTGCTGTAAACACCTTGAGAAGCGGACAAGGACTGTCGGCGCTGAATACTCAGGAAACCAAAAGAAAGGAAACAAAGCTAGCGGCTGGAAAAAACACTTTAGGGGCCTGTAAGTACTTCTTCACAGTGTCTCATGCCTGCCACCGCTTTGGGGCAGCAGGGGAAGGTTTCACTAGGACATCCCCCCCCATCTCCCTTTCCCTCAGAGAGTGGAAATGCATTTCCTCTCCAGCCCTGGAGCCCCACGCTCCCACCCAGGGGCTGCAGGACAGGGCCGAACACCAGCGCAGGTTTCTTCTGCAGGGCAGATGTCAACCAGCAGAAAAGGAGGAAATAATGGAGCCCGCACGCTTTCCAGCACTCCCTGCAACGAGCCCCAGCAACCACAGAAATGAAGGGAAACTGCGAGCCATTAACACTGCAAATGCTTACAGCAAATTGCTTTGAGAATTACAGGTGCTGTTAAGCACAGGAAACTCAAAGGCAAAAGAGGAGAGGGGCACTCTGCTAACCTTGAATAGCATCTCCCTTACAAAATGACCAAAATCTTCACTCTTAACAACCTCATGCTACCATGTCTGCAGAAATCTTAAGAAGCCAGATGAAGATTTATATTCTCTAATTAATTCACTTTCTTATTCAATACCCGAATAAACATGTTCGTCCTATTTTTCTGAACAAAACTTTATTCTGGTCATATAGCAAAGTAACATTGTGAGACAGAAAATAACCCATGTGGCTCATCTGTCCAGAATTTATATCTAGTAATATCTTATATGTATTTTTTCTCCAATATATTTTCCTTTTAATATTCAAGAGAATATAAAAATAACAATAAAACCCCCTCCATTATGTTTCCAGTGGCTCATAAGATGGTTGACAGGACTATAAATGTAATAATGAGGAGGTTTGAGGGGCAGGTTAATGTTTTTTGCTAACACATGATGCTTTTGCCTAAGGCTTTGCTGGAGGCCAGTACCACTTCACCTGGACTGAAATCACCACCGAACACCCATTAAATCACTCAGACTTAAATGTAACACTACTGGGTCCAGAAAATATTACTGTAATCCAGTTTTGAAATATCATAAGTCTGTAGAACAGCAAGTAGGAATGCAATCTGAAACCTAGAGAAATCTTTATTTACCTGCAATGAAGAGTTTTAAGTCTAATTCTTCCTCTCACCTCTGCCATTTCACTGTGCTGCAACCCTCACAGATTTGCGTGTTGTTTCTTCTGATTTATACTTGGACAAGCAAGAGGCTTATAGAAGTCTCTGGGTGCTTTGCACTATATATATACATACAAATGTATATATGTGGAGTGTATATATACATTTTCCACCTGTCTATCTAGGTCGGGGATCTTCAGACTTTATTATTACATGGTATTCTTTACCATTCAATAACATCTAGAGGCCAGGACCACTTGCTCCATGTGCTATAAAATATACATTATTACCACAGCGTGGGCTGCAGCAGAACTCTCACCACCTACCTGGGGCAGACCCCCTGCACACTTTTCCCCACCTTTCCCAAACATATAAAATCCTTGAGGGACTACATCAGCTGCTTACTTGGATGGAAAAATAACATTAGGGAAAGATTGACTTGATTAGGGAAAGATTGACTTGAGTGTTAGTAAAAATGGATGAAAAAAAAAAGATCAAAACTTTCCAAGAGGAGCTTTGCCGGGTTTCGGTCCACAAGGCTTTGAAGGGAGTCAAAACTGTTCCAGATTTGACTGCTTGTGATTCACACTTGGAGAATTACTGGTTGGTAATGGTACGCACCACCCCGCACCCCAGCTTAAAGAGCAGCCTCCTCTCTGGAAACCACATCTGATTAGAACAACCCTGGGCCAGATCCAAAATGTGCCTGGATCAAGGAAAAGTTTGTCACACTGGTTTCAGAGCAGGACCGAGACGTGTCCCATCTCTTGCAGATTGGGCATGGAGAGTGGAACTCATTTTCCTGCTTCCCCCGGAGTCGGGGTCTGGAGCAGATGCAGCCAGGCACATGAAATCACTCTGCCATGCACACAGGCCTCATTCTGCATCCCTCCAGTTCCTCCTGCTCTGAAGCTCGGATCCCGGCTAAAACCCAGAGCCCGCTGGTGTGGTCCCGGCTCCCCTTCCCCTTCTCTTAGCACAAAGTCAGACTCAGAGTGGCTTCCACTGGGCAACTGCTAGACTCACTCCTAGGCACTGCCAGATGGAGCAGGTAAGGCTGAAATTAGGGACAGGGAAAAGAAAAGGTGGGGAAAGCAACAGCATGCATGTCCTCCAAATTGTGAGAGGAGGAGAGGAGAGGAGGGGAGAGGAGAGGAGAGGAGAGGGGAGGGGAGGGGAGGGGAGGGGAGGGGAGGGGAGGGGAGGGGAGGGGAGGGGAGGGGAGGGGAGGGGAGGGGAGGGGAGGGGAGGGGAGAGGAGAGGAGAGGAGAGGAGAGGAGAGGAGAGGAGAGGAGAGGAGAGGAGAGGAGAGGAGAGGAGAGGAGAGGAGAGGAGAGGAGAGGAGAGGAGAGGAGAGGAGAGGAGAGGAGAGGAGAGGAGAGGAGAGGAGAGGAGAGGAGAGGAGAGGAGAGGAGAGGAGAGGAGAGGAGAGGAGAGGAGAGGAGAGGAGAGGAGAGGAGAGGAGAGGAGAGGAGAGGAGAGGAGAGGAGAGGAGAGGAGAGGAGAGGAGAGGAGAGGAGAGGAGAGGAGAGGAGAGGAGAGGAGAAAAAGAAGAAAATAGAAAATAAAAAATAGAAAAGAAGAAAGAAGGAAAAGGAAAAGGAAAAAGGGAAAGAGAAAGGGAAAGGGAAAGGGAAAGGGAAAGGGAAAGGGAAAGGGAAAGGGAAAGGGAAAGGGAAAGGGAAAGGGAAAGGGAAAGGGAAAGGGAAAGGGAAAGGGAAAGGGAAAGGGAAAGGGAAAGGGAAAGGGAAAGGGAAAGGGAAAGGGAAAGGGAAAAAAAAAGTTTGTCGCTGGTAGGAGGATTTTACCATGACTATTATGGCCACTAGCTATCTTAAACCATTCTTTTGCAGGATTTTAGTCTTAAAAATAATAAACGAGGAGTTATGAAGGCCTGAAACTGCAGCCTAGAGCCAAACGTATGGTGAAGCAATGTGTGTGAAAGCTTCCCAGCCTTCTTCTGTCGATGCCCCTCTTGTTTTACTAAGGCCATTCCTGCCGTGAAGCTGGGCTTACTGTCACAGCACTTGCTGGCCGTGCCGGTGGGGCAGCCCCCAGCTTTGCTGGTGACCCAGGCCAGCAGAGGGCCAGCCCTCACGCCCTGCACTGCCTGCCGCGGTGCTCCGTCAGGCCTGAGGAACCTGCTGGTGTTCGAGCCATGGGAAATGCCCCCTCTTCCACGGTGTTTGCACCTACCTCTTTCTAAGCAGGGTAATGTGAGAAAAACGTCCCACTAGGTCTTTTCTACTCAAAGGAAAAGAGAGAATACGCTTTGTTTGTCCTCTCTTTAGCAGTGTTCAGCACTGGCGCGTACCTGACTCCCGGCTATTTACACAAACCAAGTCTATTCTTAGCGAACCCTGGATGAACCTGGGGTAACGCCACTGGAGCCAGTGTTGTTTTTTCAGTTTGAACCACGTAACCGAGAGCTGAATTTGGCACCAGGCATTAACTTCTCACCACGGAGGGCACGTTACGGCACAAGGCACCAGGCGCGCTATTCGGTAAGCAGCACGGTGAGAGGGATCCCGCAGGGAATGCACTCACTCCCTGCCTCTGTGGGTGATGCAGGCTGCGACTGCATAGATTTTAGCACGTGAATACATCATGGCAAACACTGCTATACTCGGAAGATCATGCAGATGATTCTCTCACTGCGTAGCATGCACAACAAAGCAGCTATGCGGAAGATGCACAGCAGGACCGAAGAAGTTAATGCATTTAAACCCTCACCCTGCAAGCGACTGCATGCAAGGCTCTCCAAAGTGCTGTGCCCTCTAGACTCCTCCTCAAGGACTAAATCCACCTAGCTTTCTCCAGCCCTTCTCCTTCTGCTGGTCTTCCTGCAGAATTTCCTTCTGGCAGCAGCTGTTGTTTCGCTGGGAATGCTGCTCATCAAACCAGCCGAGAGCTGGCTGCCAACTGAAGACCAGTGGCCATCGCCTACAGACTCCTTGCCATATGGTTGTTTTATGCAGCTGAAACGTTTGCTTTTATTTTAAGGGCTTTTATTTACATTTATTTTAACACCAACCCTGGGTCAAGTGCTTCTCCTCCAGTGACATCCAGCAGTAGAAGAAGGAAGGGAAGGTAGGTAAGGTGCTGAGACAGGACTCATCAGATTGGCATTAAGAAAACAAAATCCTTGAGTAACTTTGCACGGGGGGAAGGGTAGGGAGTGAAATGATGTGGATGGCCCAATTTCAGGCATTGACTTTGATTGCCCAGCTCCGGGGCAGACCGTAGGCATCTCCGGAGGGTGGATCATGGCAGCCACATAATGAGGAGCTTCTGAATTGGTCCCGGCAGACTCTCTCTCCACTGATTACAGAAGGAGCAAGTTAACAGGCTCGTATGTTCTTTACCTTCACTCTGTATCTTTAATCCTCCTCTTAAAATGTGGAGAAGGCTTCCCCTTACTTGGCTCGCCTACTCAGAGCATGAGGTTTTTGAAACGGGGATCAGGTTTTCCTGCAAGTGTTTAGAGCATCTAGTGCAACCACACAGGGTGGTCCTTGAACCACCACCATCACATGAACAAAGTGCAACATTACCATGGGGCTCTCTTTCCACTCTAGGATCGGCAATCACGAGGGGCTTTGCCCAATCCCAGACTTTAGGATTTGGTGCTCTGCAGTGAGGTACACATGTGAGCACTTGCACACTCGTACACACCTTGTTATATGAAACGCTCATTGCAGGATGCAATACAGTAATGGGGGAAAGGAAGACAGAGTTTAGTGCAGCGTATTTACCAGTAGACATGACTGGGAATATCGACTGCTGTTCACATTTACCCTGCACATTTATCACCCTGCGATATAGGAAGGGAGATGACTGGGAGGTGGGGACGTGCCAGTTAACCTCAGGCACTTGTCCAAGCACAACGAGAGGTCTGAGGTATGCACGAGGGCTGAAATTCCATTATAGGTTTTAAATAATTAAGCACTACATGTTTGGAAGCTCGTTCCTTCCTATTACTTTTTAAATAATTAATCTGTATTTACATCTATTGAACTTCATGAAGCTGTACACATAACAAATTTGAGTCAAGTTGCAGAAGGAAGATTTTCTTGTCTGACTGCGTTACAAATGATTCCTGTTCTATGCAGTAGCTTTGGATATGTGGGATCAGTCAAAATCCAATTCGGCTCAATGCTGTACATCACAGACACACGTGTAAGGGGTTTTCTATCAGTTATTCACAAGTAATCAAAACACCAAGAGAAGCTGTATGTGCTTCTAACAAACATCTTAGAATAGCAAAAAGTGATTTGAGTTAGAAAAGAGTGAAAATATATATATATAGTTCCTATTGAACATACCCATTACATTCAGGCTAATGTGATCAGTCCTGTGTCACCTGCAGTACAATTTGATAAAAAAATTAACACCTTTCTGCAATTGAAAAAAGCTAATTTCAAAAGCTAGAATAACAGATACAGTAACAAGACCTAAAACAACAACAACAAATCTTTATCTAGAGTACTTCTCTTCCTACGACATGTTATCTCCCTCTGTTTACTTCAGGTTCAAGCTGAAGAAGGTGTTATACACCCTGCAGTTTCCACCTAGCTGGGACTACACACGATGCACCCAAGCAAACGACCAGTGCTGCTCAGACCTTTGAAACAATTGAGGCGCTGAAATCAGGCTCCTGAAACCCCAGCTCTGCCTTGGGAAATGAATCTGCAGCAACGGCAGCAGGATTACATGTTTATCGTGCACGTGATTTCCAGCTCATGTTAGCTCCTATTTATAAGTAAGCAGATATATGTGCATTCACTTATGCAATTCTAGCTGGCATTCCTGCAAACTCAGTCCGAAAGTACAACGAAGTTATTTCCGTTTCAAACAGAATTACGACTAATAGAAATGCTGCTGGCCAAACAGTTCCTTCAATTATAATAAATGGAGCAAAGCTGCCTTCAAACTGAGATCTCAGTTACACCTGCACAGTTATTCTGGAAGTTAATTAGATTGCACAGGGGTAAATATGGACTTAATGTGCTCTTCAGAGGCCTCATAATGGCAGAAGACGTATTAGGGATAGAATAAAGAAACCGACTTTGCTTTCAAATCCCTGGCGGTCTTTGCAACGAAGGGAGAAAAAACATCTGTACCTGGAGGTGAAGCAGACTGGTGTTAGAAATCACAGAAAGAAAGCCAGTAGCCATTCTGCTCTGTGGCAACCCTACACTGTCACCTTGCAGGGGAATGGTGCGCTTCAAACACTTCTCCCAGTGCTCTTATTTTGTAATTGTTTTAAAAAAAAAATAAAAATGCATACATCAAGGACAGCCACCGGATCCCATAATGACGACTCTCCCGTTTGCTCCTGTGACCCGTGCAGCGCAAACCCAGCATCTCCAAGCAGCAGAGCACAAGCGGGGCTGCGCGAGCAGAGACCGTGAGGTCAGCTCCGAGAGAAAATCAGGATGCCACGAGATCAAGGCCCGGCTAACTCAAAGCACAGGCAGAACCCGTGCTTCAGATGTCAGCCGGCTCAAGGTGCTGCTGGTGTCAGTGCAATCATCAGAGCAGTGCACGCGCCAGGCTCCTCGCTGCGACGGCCGAACCTGCAGCCTTCCCTTTGGATCCCGTTTGGGGATTTTGTTTCCCTTTCAGACAAAGCCAACAGCGCACAGTCTTCACATTTCAAGGCTGTTTTAAGGATCAAAACCCATCTTGCTCAATAAAAAGGCGAGCACGATTCATTGTGGAAAATTATATGGGAGCTTCACGTGCAGTAGGTAGACAGGATTCTGTGACTTTTATCAGAGATACTGGTTTAGAGATCGGTGCTAATAACAGCTTCTCAAAAATGCCTTTCCCCCCCAGAATTCATGTTTTCACATAAATCCTGATTTTGGCATACTACTTTATTGTGGAGACATCTTCTGTGTACTGGCTGGCTTATGCAAATCAACCACATGTCCTATAAATTAGCCTTGAAATGCCTGGGATAATGAGCTGCTAGCACGGAGAGCAGCGTGGCATTAGAGGAAGGGCCCTGCCCAGGCTGGGAGAGCAGGAGGACACCGAGCGCGCCCCAGCTGCACGCAGCAAGGCAGGACACTGTGGCTCTCGTCCCAAAAAGCAAGGCTGACTGACCAGGATTGAGAAATGCAACACTAGGAGATACCTAAAGATCAAAACCCGTGGTAATTATGTGGTGGGAAGACGATGTGCCCCTAGCTGCTGAAACGTAAGCCCGCAGATCTTGGCTGTCTTGGCCGACACGTTTAAACTGGCTGCGGGCTGGGTTTTCATCCCTGCATAATTATTTTTTTTCTCACTGAAGCCCTTTTGACACACGTTACGTGTGTGAATGTTACGGCATTCGGTGCCTTTTCTGGAGATGTTTATGAGCCAACCAAAAACCATACCTTCCCTGCATTCCCTCCCCGAGATGGAGGGAATACCTTGAAACTACTCCCCGCTGGATTTTAAGAAGAAATGTTTCTGTTGGCTGCTGCTTCCTTGTGAAGCACAGGGTTAGGAGCAAGCTGTCCGTACACAAAGGGCTGGTTTCTCTGCCCCTGACTCAGGCAGTGCTGGCTGAGGTGTGTGAGGTGAACCATAATAAATCAGCTGTCAAATCACAAATGCACTGCTCGCTTTTGGTGTGTGCCTAATTGGCACCGCACGTACAATAATTAAAGCTATATTGAATTTGTGTGTGGGCACCTTAATTTGCAACATTACAATAATTAAATGACGCTAGTGTTCAGAAGGAGGTATCTGAGAAATAAAGTGCTATTAGCACGACTTGGCAGGGATGACACTCTCACAGATCCTTTACCCCGTGTCCAGCACAGGCTTTGTCCTGGGCAGGGCTATTCTGAGCTGGAGGCGTCTTACCCCAGCCGACAACAGTGTGGGCAAAAGGGATGAGATGAGGGCAAAGCAGGCAGGAGGAATTTATCGTCACGATTCTGTATCAGCTTCAGATGTGCAAGTATCTCCATTGTATGAGCACGGAGCAGAGACAAAGAGAGATGAGGGGACTTGGCCGGAGTGACAGGCGATGGCTGCAACAGAGCTCATTAAGGGCTGGCCTAACACTGGGCATTACGGCCACCTTCCTGGTAATAAACTCATGGTTTGTGCTCAGTCACAAGCCTCACAGTTTGGATATATCGAGAAATCAAGCTGTGCATAGCAGGAGACAACAGCCTGGTCTCTCTTCGATGCTAAGAACCCCATTTAGTAATAGCTGGGCTTTAGAGCATTTAGGGAAGGGGACTTCCTACAGCTAACAGAACCGAGGAGCCAAAGAGCACAGGAATTGGGGACATCAAAAATCTGTGACGTAGTTTGTCATGGACATGGGGAAGAAGATAGCTAACCTGAGGGAAAGGGAGCTGGTAATGGAGGAAAACATTCCGAAGGGGAAGAGAGACCGAAGGAAAATGTTGCAAGGAGCAGAAAACAAAAATAAATAAATAAATAAATAAATAAATAAAGGGGAAGAAAAATAAAAAAGGATGAATTCTAGATGGAGGAGTGTGCTCATGCTGCGGACAAGCGCAGGGGGACGAGCTGCTGGCACCGAGGCACCGGGGCAGGTGAGAGGCAGCAGCCGTGCTCTGCTCTGGCTGCTCAGCGGCTGTAGCAGGCGCGGTGTTAGCAGCAGCTGTTTCAATAACGTTTTAAACCCTCCTGCCCTCCTTTCCAGAGCTTCCACATGTAGATTCAAATCCCTGGACATTCACAGGCAATTATTTTCTAATGATGCTAGAAGCAAAGCTTCCAGTCCTATAGCTTCAAAAAAGCTGCTGCCCAGCCGTGTTCTGCTGCTGACCTTTTCAAGACCTAGATATCTGCGAGATACCTAAATAAGATAATTGGCCAAATACAATGCTGGTGTAAGCCGGAGGCCTTTCACCAGAGGTGACACAAGCCCACGGTAAGCAGGAGAGAAGCTGCAGGAGCTCCATCCTTGCCGGTTTGCCCCCTGTGTTCAAAGGCTTCTCTGATGCTCGCAGCTCTCCTGATTCTGTGTGATTTTATTCATGGGCGTCTCAGGGTTAGGTTTCACGGTGGCTGTGCTCGGCTGCACAAACTGTGCCAAGCGAGCTTACGGGAATGGCAGCGTTGTGCACAAGATGTTACCTCTGCAAGGGCAGGCCCAGATCCCTATTTCCACCGTCGCACGAGAGCAGCCTATCGCAGCGTGCAGGACACAAGCATTTCGTGGCCTCGCGGACAAGCTGGAGAGGCAGTCGATCCATCGCCACGACCCCGATGTGAAGGGATAAGGAGCGAAGCCGATGGCTTCTGCCCAAGCAAGCGAGCAGAGAGGCAGCGTTTGCTCGTTTCGATCTGCAAAGCTGACTTGTTTAAATATGAATGTGCTGCTCATAGCCAAATTTTAGTGACAGCAGCCCCGTGGCATCTATCACTGTTTGCACTTTTGCTAAAAATAGTCGCGCTGTCTGGGGATCTTTTCGGATGCCACATCTGCAGGAGGTGTTTGTTCCCCCACCCCTCTCTACCCGCTATGTTTTCCTCCCCCTCCTGGGTACGCTGTGCTCAGGAAGGCATCCAACACTCGCGTGGCGTCGCAGCAACCTGAAGTCACTTCCCTGTCCTCACCAAAAGCCCGTGCCCTTTTCTCTCTCTCTGCCTGGGTTTCCCTTCTCTCTCTCTTCAGGGTTTTGGTGCAGGACCGGGGCTTTGCCCACCAGGACACGGCTGTGGCGGTGCAGCGTGGCAGCGATGTGCGGGCACCCTGACACAGAAGGGAGGCTCCAAAAATAAGGGCAGCTCTCCAGCAGAGATCACGGTTACTTCAGGCAGCTGACGTTTCGGCTAGGTCCCAGGGAAGGATTTTGGTAACAAAGGCAGAGAAATGTCCCCCTTTATGTGGGGGCCGTGCGGTCAGCCAGGCCCTCTGGTTATCTCCCTTGGCTGACCACAGCTAATCTGGGGCGACCTTTGGACAGCTGGCACTCACCCAGGCCTCAGCTTTCAGCCCCGGTTTGTGGCTGGAGGAAAAACGAGACAAAAAGCTGGGCTCCTGGCCTGTGCAAACACATCAGCTACATATCCCTCATTAAGTGAGCTCGGCACGGTGGATGAGGAGGATGACAGCGCAGCGCCCAGTGGCAATGCACTGCGCAAACCCTCTGGGGAGAAAAACATTTGCACAGCTCAGCCTCCTGCAATCTCTCGGAAAAGAACCGAAATACGCACACGATGAAGCTGGAGATGTTTTCCAGAGCCTGCACAAAGCCTGTCCCTGTGACAGCGTGCGTGCACCCGCCGCGCAGGCGGCTCCTCCCCGGGCAGAGCCATCCAGCCGTGCGAGCACACCTGGGGCACTGCCTGCCTGCTCTGTGCTCGCTGCCTCCCCGTTGGCTCCCAACTACCTGCTGACTGAGCTGAGAGGTGAGATTTATTAACAGAAAGTGAAGAATAACCGACAAGAGAAGCATTTGCCTTTCCTCTGTCCTCAGTCTATTAGCTCTCTAATATTTCAGCTTCAAGCATCCCTCACCCCTTACACTCGGTGCCGGGCCGGCTGCAGGACGACCAAGCAGCACCATGCCCTGACACTATCTTCCAGCACCGCACAGACCCGCGTTTGGGCCAGATTCTCCTCAACTGGAGACCCCTTTAGACCACTCCAGCAGCAGAAAGGCACCCTGGGAGTACATCAAATGCCATTACCACCTTTTCAGACTTCTTCCTATCAACAGGGGGGATGTAAAGGCATCCCAGGCTCAAACCAGAATCTGCCCCCCCTATTTAATACATTTAACAAGGGAAGCTGCTGCTGGGACCCCAAAGGCACAGAAAGGGGCAGTGACTCCCCTGGCGGCTGGGAATCCACCCTGGTACAATGTGGACACGTAGCGGGTGTGCGAGCTCCGTGGTGGAAGGAAAAAAAAAAAAGAAACCTCAGAAAACGACTGTTTCCCCATCTTGACATTAATTTCAGTGGCATGTGCAGCAGTGTTCATTCAGGACTGGGCACAGGTGGTCAATTATTTTTCTGCCTGTCTAGAAGAAGCGTGTTTATTCCTCATAATAAAAAGTATTAGTACAATGCAGAGTTTATTGCTCAATTAGGAACGTGACATGCAAAGAGTTACAGCCTCTTGCGGGGAATACAAATAGAAATGAATTTTTGCTGCTGAATGAAATACCACCCTCCTCCCCATCAGACGTGCAAAATCTAAACAACTTAAGGGCCAATTGACAGCTTTTTGAGGACCCATATCTAACTAGCCTGCGCAACAGAATATTGTACTGTGTATTAAAGCTCTATAATATAATCGGGTTCCTTTCTCTGTTTAAAACATTTTTAATTGATCGTTCATGCACAGATCAAAAAAAGAAAAAGAAAGAAAAAGCAACCCAAGCACAGAATTTAATTTGGGTCCCAAGTATAAACAAAGCTGTGCATTGAGCAGAATTTGAGAACATTGTACACATGCACAGTTTGATCACTTTGTGGGATCTACACTGCCTGCTTCAGCTCCTGTGCACTGCCTGTGCAGGCAAATTGTTTTTAAACACCTCAAGGTAAAGCGGGGAACCAGCTTTGCACCATTATGTCGGCTAGCAATTCATAATAAATGAACCTCTCTGCAAACAGCAAGGGTGCTGCTGCTAGCTATTCAGAGTATCACACAACTTTAAATAATAGATATCGCTTTGCACTTCTAACGTTTTAATCTCCATCTCCAATTGCATGTAAAAGTAATTAAATAACAGCATCCTCAATCCAAAGCTGTAGACACCTCAACCTAAAGTTAGCAGACATAACTTTAAGCCTACAAGAGAGTCCTCTGCTTGAACTGAATGGCTCTATGAGCAAGCTTGGAGTTGTACAGATGCAGAAATACACCGCTCAACTGACAATTAGAGCTGCTGAAAATGCTGGTGTCACATGGGAAGTATTTATCTAGTTAATGGGCAGATGCAGGCACCTCTAGAGATGCTGTAACCAATCCTAGATCCGCGCCTGATTGTTCTGAGGAACTCACGCTCTGGAGGTGCTTGCCTCCTTCCATCTACTGTCAGCGGGACCTGAACAGAGAGCTTGGCCCTGATGTTGAACCCTGAGATGCTGCTACAGGTAGGGACGTGAACCAAAGCGTGTCCTAAGCCAGAGGGTGCTGCGGGACTGGGAAGACACGGGTCACGGGTGGGAACCAGAGTGAAATACCCGTTGCCTCAGCTATCAGTGCACCTGAGAGCCACGTCTGACCACCTGAATTGCAGCGTCACCCTGTGGGATACCTACAGCAAGGCACACCGTCCTCACAGAGGGACGCAACCTCCAGCATGATGAAGGTTTCACTGCAGTTGCAAATACTAGTGTGGTGCAAGGCGTGCAGCACTGAAATCATCTGAATTCAGATTGCTACGAGCAAAACGGACCCTGTGTGCCAGGAACAGCTGTGCTCAGGATACTCCTGTGTGTTAACCTGCATGTACACCCACCTGAAAGATCCCCATCTACAAATGAAAGCACTAACAAGAACGCTTCGTGTAGGGAAACAGACACTGCTTCTCAGAGAGAGTGACAGCAGCGCATCGAAATCACGCTGTGCAAGACAACATTTATAAAAATGTTGACAGATATCACCCCCTATTTGACTTATGGAGCCATCAAAAGCTCGCTTCCACGGAGTGTTTTTGGGCCCTTCAGTTGACTCAATCACCAATTTAGAATCTGTCAGACTTCATTATGCAGATTAAGAGCCTCTCCTCGGTTTCATTTGTTATGCATTAATAAGGGAGCATCGGCGAGCGTATCCCCTCGCACAAGCACAGCCTTTGTGCCACTACATAGTAAATTTTGTTCTTTCGAGCGCTTGAAAAAAACCCGGGCACAACAGCAACATGGCTTAGTTGCTATGCTCGGACTTAGAGCCTCTGCATAGGGATCAGCTCCGGAGTCTGCCCTGAGCCGAAGCACACCGGGTGAATTATTCCTGGATGTGACCAGACGCATTTTGCCTGTTCCTCCCACCTACAGGGGCGTGCTCGGTCCTGGCCACCCCGGTACTCCCGGAGCAGCGCGATGCCTGGTGCTGCTGCAGCACCCGGCACCAAAAGGCAGATTTATTATGAATGCTGGTAGGGCTCTTTTTTTTTTTTTTCTCTCTCTCTCATTGACTAGATGTGACTCAAAAAGTTAATGGTAATTGCTCTCATCTTCATTTAGCAATGAGAGAGAGAGAGAGAAATGGGAGCAATTTGCAGATCTGAGAACAGGTCATTACAGGTGTGTTATATTAGTGTATTCATGAGCCCCCTGGGACAGCCATGCTGAGATATCCAATAACTTTCTTAATGTGTAATTACACACCATTGGACTATAATTGATTAATTGAAAAGAGAATGTAGGCAGATGCTAGGCCAAGGCTTCTGCTGCTCATTAAATGAGTATGTCCTTGCTTCTTTTTAATAAGTTAAGTGAACTACTCAAAAGCAATTAAGTGAGAACTGAAATTCATTAAATTTTAAGT
The DNA here is from genome assembly GCF_964211835.1 of Anser anser. NCBI lineage: Eukaryota > Metazoa > Chordata > Aves > Anseriformes > Anatidae > Anser > Anser anser. The sequence continues at coordinate 49,052,750 of NC_139722.1, read as the reverse complement.
AATTATTGGTATTAACTTCCGTAATAAAATGCAGGATTTATATTTTGGGATTTTTTTCCCCCCATCCTGGAAGCGACACAATAAATACATGTCACTGATGTACCACAATACATGTCACAGATGTAAAAACGGCACCCTGCTACAGAGAGGACACTCCTTGCAGACAGGTTTTCCTCGGAGTGCCTTCAGGTAGCTGTGTGAAGTTAACCTGCCCTGTTGGGGCATCACTCCTGGAAGCCCTGCATGGTCCTAAGGGTTCCCAAAGACAGGGGCTTGCCACAGGCTGGGCCTTAATTCTGAGAACTAAAAAGAGCGTCGGCTCCTGATTGTCAAAACCCTGCTGTCTTAAAGTTGTCTCTCTTTACTTGAAGGATGGCAAAGCAATATCTCTTCAAACTCTTGTCCTTTTTAGCGTGGAGGGCAACGTATTCAGCAATATGAGGCATAAGCCAACCGCAGCTTGACAGACACTCCCCCGGCCCACGTGGCATCTTCTCAGACCTTACAAACCCCATTCTCACTGAACCCCTGTGTGATTGAGGTAGAGGTGCAGCAAGGACCAGGACCAGGAGCCAGTTCTCAGGACTGACCCTGGTGCTCCAGGTACAGAGGTGTGCAGGGCTCCCGGGGTGCCCCATGACATCTCCTCTGTGGAGTCGTCTGCCCCTTCTGCACATACCCCAAAAGGAAAATATTTATAGCTCTGGGGGGGCGACTGTGGGAATTTTATTTCCAATTTGGGAGGAAGGAAATGTGATGAATTTTATTTCACCGCACTTCACTTCCTTTTGGAACAAGGCAAATCTTTATTCTTTAACATTCTATAAAAACTGTCTGAATTTTATTTAAATCGGTTATGAATGCCAGTTTCATAAAGCAAGGCTACGATTCACAACTCGTTTTCTTTCCAAGAGATACAAACCTGTGTGGTTTTTTTCCAGTTTTATAGAGGTTTGGGTGGGAGGAGAACTAAATTATTTTTTTTCACGCATTTTTACCTTTAAATTTACTGCAATCATTATTTAAAAAAACAGCCCACTAAAATGCATTTTCAGCTAACAGTTTCTTAACTTCTTAATTGTTTAAATTCCCAGCCAATAAAAAGATTGGCATTCCTTTAAAATCATTTTTGAAAAAGCAGTTTTTCAATGAGAACATGTTTAATATGAAAATTATAACTTCAGTGAACACATCAAATGAGGAAAGCAAAGAGTAAAGCGAAAAGTAAAAATAGAGCAATAAAACACAGCATTGCAGCGAGGAGAAATTAAGAGTGGAGAAATTATTCAGAGGTCACCAATAATTGCACATTTATTAATAAAATATTTAATGCTGGTTCTGGGAAGGAAGATGACAGAACTGGAGCAGTAATGGGATTTTAATTACTTTCCTTTTTAACAAATGAGTGTTTCTTCTTTTTTTTTTTTTGAAATAATAATAACGCTAATGTCAAAAACTAGAAAACTGCCTCCTTCTGAGGAAAGAAAAGCTTGTGCTCACCTCGTGCCAAGTGTCACATCCTAATGTGTCACATCCTTGCCTGGTGCTGTGGACGGCGGCCGCCCTCGCCGACCCCCAGCCCCAAAGAAATGAGGTGTGGGTCTCGTTTCCACAAAAGCTGCTACGTTGGGCTTGCTACTCTGTCTGGCAGGGGTGTATTTTCTGCAGGTTGCTGCCCATGGTCTCTGACCACAGCCTTCAGCTTAGATATTATTAACAAAGACCATGTTTGCTACGCTTCCAATGATCTGTTTGCAGGCCTCCAGCACTTTTTGGTCACAGAGGGGGAAGGCACCTCTGAGGAGTCGTTTGGCTTCCCGCATCTACAGAACACAGGGTGTGATCCAGAGCCCGCTGCGAGTTTAGGGAAGGGATCCTATTGATTTCACAGGGCTTTGGATCAGACATGGGCAGAGTCCTAAACACGGCATGAGCGAAGAAAAGATGGCAACCTCCTCCAGCTCCCCAGGGCCTACAAAGCACGGGGCCACCATCTACACTTTTGGTGGGGTTTGGGGGACGCTCTTTTTTCAAATGTTCTCCTATAACTCACGAGCAATTTAGCTTTTGAAAATGAAATGCTACAGGCGATGAGGCTACAGCCTGACCTAAGCCTCGCTGTTATTTCAGTCACAAGAAAGGTTGAATTTCGAGTGGCCAACACTATTGAGGTTTTAAGAACATCAGCACCAATTCTCTGCTACAATTCCTTTTCTCGGCATTTTTGTTCCAGAGCCACGACTGCAGTGCTGGCAGCTCCCCGGGCCTCCTCCAAGGGCCCTGAAGCCAACGGAGGGCTCTCCATCGGCGGCTGAAAAATGTCCAAAGTGGGGTCATGCCCTGAAGGCCGGAGGTGTCCCTACGGCCCTGTGAGCCACGGGGCTGCGGGCAGAAAGCCCTGGTGTCCCAGCCTTGGATGAGGCTGAGGAGACAAGGCCGAGGAGGTGCTCTCCCTCTCCCTCTGCTGGCTTGAACCTGAAAGCAGAAGGGAGAGCTACACCAGGTAGGCTCTGCTTTTTCTTCTCTCCGTTAAAATAAGGGGGCAGCATGGGCAACAAAAAAGGGGGGAAGGGAAAGCGAGGGGATGAGCAGAACTATTGCCCCCTAATCCGGTCCTCCTGTGAGGGCACTGTGACTGTAAGCGCACTGACGGGCAGTTCCCTTCAGTGCTGAAGCAACGTCTGGTAGCAGTTTTGCTTGACAGCAAGCAGCAGACAGGCCAGGTACCTTCAAAAAGGAGAATCCAAACCCTGCTTTCTAAAACCAAAACCCTCGTGGCCTCCAGAGAACACTGATGCGCGCGTTTACATTTACCTTGGCTAGGACTACAAAAACCACCGGACTCATCCAGTCACAAACACCCTCCATGCTTTCCTAAACCAGCCTGCTAAGTATTAAAGCATCTCCCTGCTCGAGCACGGTGTACCTGAAGTCGACCTGGTCGCACCCTCGTGGGTCCCACGTGTGTGCCATGCTTCCTGACCCTGCCTCTAGTGCAGCAGCAGCCACACGCCTCGAGCATCTGCTTGTAGGGTTTGCTCGTAGGGCCTGCATCTCGGGTTTTGCTCGTATTTGTGCTGGATGTCTTTTCAGAGCTCTCTCTCCCTCTCTTTGTTAGTGATTAAAGATCGCTGGCTGTGGGTGAGTTTGCGTTAAATCCAATAACAAGCGTTTCATTTTGTGTCTTTTACACAACAGCCTCCAAACACCAAGACTATCTCCTAATTCATCGCACGCTGGAGTCACAAATTTATCCTCCCCGAGCAGAACTGCTAGGAGCACACTTTTTGATTTCAAAGAGAAAAAGACCACGGTTTTACTGCAGCAAAACCACGGATCGCGGCTGGGTGTGGGACTGGAAATGCATTTTTTTTCAGGGTGTTTATATTTTGTTTTGTTATTCGCTTGCTTTACATCTAATCCCAGAGTGGTGGGTGGTACTCGGATCATCTCCATAAACAAATGATCTGGAAAGCAACCTGGCGTTTAATTTCCTTAACCCATCAGGCCCTCCTGTGCTCATACAGCAGCGCGCCGCTCTGAAACCTTGACTCAATATTCTGGGCAGCCAGGAGGGGGGAAGGACGAGCCGTTGGTTTTTTTCTTTCCCACTTTTGTTAAAAGGCACCCAAGCATGGCTCTTCCTACCCTGACTAACCTGGGTAGGTGCCAGATGGATTTTCCCTTTCTCTAGGCAATGGCTGAGGAATTTCAGCTGGCTGGGGCTGGGGCTGCGGTCTTTTCAGTGGCCTTTTCATCCCGGCCTGCCCTTTCTCAGCAGCTAATCCCATCTCTCTGCCCGTATCCACTATTTGCTGGACTGTACTGCTCTTTTACAATCAGCTTCCAGAGGACTGAATTCTGCCTCTGCCGCACGGAAGCAAAGAGATGGGCCTAAAAGGAAAGCTTCCAGCCTAAAAGGAAAGCTTCCAGCCACTCGTGGAATAAGAAATTAAAATACTGAGGCAGTGCCGATGGCAGTAGGGTGGCTGGCTGGCCAGAACAGCATGCTGGCCCGGCTCTTTAAAAAGAAATTTTATATTATGCAGTTCCCAGTATTTATCATGGGTAGCTAACCTTAAGAAAACGAGATCCTCAAAGCTGCTGAAAAGCTCACAGGGAAAATTTTATGTCCTCAATGACTGGAGCATCCCATCCGCTTTTGCCTTCCGTGCTCTACAACACACAGCGTGACACAGAGCATATCTGGATTTAACACGGGGCATGAATACCCTCGCCTAATCCCATAACTGCATAATGGCTTTCTATGCCAACCAAGATCTTTAATTGTCTCTGCTTTTCTTAATGCACACAACCACCGTAAGCACTCGGGGGTTATTTTGCCCAAATTGTAACTTGTTCTTCTTCCTATTTCACATCTATCTCTCTCAAAAAAAAACACATAGCTGAGCAGCACCTCTCTAGCCAAAGCACCTCCTTCTTTGAAGTACGAGCAACGAAGAAAGCACACAACCTGCAACACCGTGGGCTGCTGCGCTTTCAAATCCCTCCAAGTACTGAGGAGTTAAAGCTCTCGCTGGTGCCCGTGACCCAGGCTATTAGCATGCAGCCCGTGTAGCGCAGCTCCTCGCGTGCAGAGCCATCAGCGCCCAGCCCCTGCACCCCGCCTGGCAGCGCCCCCGGAGCGCAAGCATCTCCCCAGCCCGCGCTCGCTGGAGCAAGCCTTGCCGGAAAATGGCAGCTGAACCCTAAAGCAAAGAAAGCACTTTTGAGCCTCGGCTTCCCAGCTCACCTGACAGGCTATCACAGCACTTGCTCTCAGCTGCACTAAGAAAACTCCAAGGATTTCCCGGTTCTCAAAAGCACAAACAAGTTTCAGTTTCTCTTTCCTTTAAAAATCTCAGCTATTCGCTCCTCGAACAGCAAGAAGTCAGCATCTGACTGGCACTGGTAGAGCCTGGGTAAGGTATTAGCACTGGAAAAATATTTTCTAGAGGAAGCAGCTGTCCCTACTCCTTTCCTTCGTATTTTTTCCCTCTCCCCACCTGAAGAGATAGTTGCTAGTAAAAACACAGGAATACTGACTAGCCTTCAGGAGAAAGATACCGTCTTACTGGCCAGTTCCTGTGCAATTCATCTGACTCTCAAGCACATTTTAATATAGCATTGTTTCCAGAAAAGTGCAAATACAGAAGGAAAACCACTACCTCTCTGCAAAATATGGAGCATCTTCAACAAATAATAACACCAGATCCCCCCCACCAAAGCCATCATCACAGCCCAGCATTGTATATTCTCTGAAAATTCCTAAAATACACCTTTAAAGATAGCAGAGGTATATACTCATCATTTGTCTATTTTTTCTCCCCGCATGCGAATTGAGTACAGGTTACATCCCTGCCAATTTTGTTTCCAATAGCATAGGAAAAATAGAGCTATGACAAATTGCTTTTATTACTTCCTCAAACAAGAACTGAAACTTGTCCAAAAAAGCACATGAAAGACTAACTTGGATGATTTGAGCTTCTGCCAGGCACAGAAGCGCTATAACAATGCAGTAACTTACATGCATACTGATAGAGGAGTAATTAACTGGGCACCGAAAGAATGCTTGATTTTAATAGTACAAGGGGGGTTAATTGGTTCTTTGATAGCTTGCACTAAAGATAAAGCAGATTTTCAGTCAAAATAATACATTTCTTATTTTGTATACATGCCATTTTGTTATCTCACGACCCTAGCCCTGAACTCCTGCAACACCGAGAAGCCCTGCTGACTTCAGGGGCACGTGGTGGGCTGCGATGGTTCCTCAGACCTGGCCTGAGCTGGGGCACAGTAATTAAGCAAGGCCTTGAAGAAACCGCTCCACTTACTTGGCACAGTAATTGTGACTACAGCGGGGAATCCCTTTTTGTGTTTGTCTCATTTCCTCACCTTAGGACACAACCCTGCTGCCCCTGAAACCAACAGGAACTTCGCGAAGGATTCAAGAGGAAGCAAGATCGGGTCGTAAGGTTCAAAGCTCTTTTTGTCTGGGGAACTATGCTGGGAACCCGCTGACCCTTCTGAGTGACACAGGTGGCTCTAAACATCCTGAAAGCTCTGTCATGACCCAGCAGGGGCTGGCCTAGCACCGGGGATGCTCTGGGGAGTACATCAGCCTATGGTCCCCCAGCACAAGTGCCAAGCCCTTCTCAAAGGGACGGCAGAGTCTGGGCATCTCTCATGAACCACAGCAATCTTGGGGCTGGTTCCTGTGCTGGGTCATGCCAGCTCAGGGGCTCAGCTCCCCTGGACACCCCACCTGGGGGGCCAAGGCTGGCGTTTGGTCCCGTGTTTGCTGCAGGGGAGGCGTGCACGGGTTTCGGTGCGGTGGGAGCGCAGCTTGCTCTGCTGCCGCCACCCCCCTCCCGTGCATTATAATTAGAAAAAAGGCGCTGTGGGTTGTTCCCAAATCTAACCCAGAGTTACAGTTCTCTGCAAATATTTCCAGTTAGCCAAATGACACATTTTACTTAGGTGCGGCCAAGAAGAAAGGCGAGTGTGAGGGAGAGACCTACCGCTTCATCTAAGACTCCATTTTCAAGCGCAGTGTGTGAATCTCTTTTAAATATATTACAATTCATTCTCTGTTTACTTTAGGTAAACAGAAAAACTCATCGTGGAGCACTCATTTTCGCAAGCTAATCAAGAACATTAGGTCCCAACAGATTCATTTAATAGAAATATAATAGGCATTCCTGCTTGCTTTTAATCTTGCCTAGCTGCAAATGCTAAAATGAACAGCGAATTAACCCTGCCTTGGAACAGAGATCCTTTCGCAGCTGATATCGGCTCTCCTTTGGCTCGTAAACACTCCAGGCTCCCTGTCAGTGCTTTCCTGGCTTTCGCTCTTTCCCCGCAGCAAAAGAGAGGCGAGGAGAGGGCTGGGAGGTGGAGGAAGAGCTGAGCCCTACGGGAGCGCTGCCTGCCAGCCCTGCACAGCCACAGGCGCCCGAGGCGATGCAGAGCTGGGAGGTAGATGGGGGCAGATGGGGGCGAGGGGTCTGGAGGGTCTGGGGGACCTCGGAGGCTTTCCTGAGGTCTGGGGGTCCTCGGAGGCTCTCCCAGCTTGGCCAACCACCCCCGACCCAGCTTGCCCCCATGCACCATGCCGAGCCAGGCAGTGCCACAAGGCCGCTCACGTTCTGTCATCAAATACACGAGATTTTCAAGCAATTTGAGATCTTAAAATTGTTCACGGATACCAGAACTAGCATTACAATGCTAAACAGGAAAAAAAGAAAAAAAAGAATAAAAAGAAAAAAAACTGTAATATTTCATAATGTATGTCATAATGAACAAAAGCCTTTCAGAAAAAAAAACGGTTTTCACTGTGCTAAAGTAACAATCTAGACTTGTTGTAAGTATGTTATTCTTACAAGTAGTTCGCAGTTATTCTTGAAGGCAAGTCTTGGAGTTTCCTTAGCATAGTGCTGCTGGGGAAAATTTTCAGCATGTCCATCTTCATCTCTAGCCTGAAGGGAAATATAATGGCCTATTTAGGGACTTACAAATAATGGAAGGAAAAAAAAATAGCTAAAAGCATAACAGCTCAGATCATTAAAACAGACGGGAATCCCCAAATACAACATTATTAAAAAGTTTGCTTAAATACGCAGTACCCCTTTTAGATATGAGAACTTGGGGTGCTGCTTTCTTACACAGCGTAAGTTGAACATGCAAATTCATTGCAGTGTAATAATTAGAACAACAAAAGACAAACCCCAAATGAAATATGTGAGCTGGAAACCGTGAGTAACTTCAGGGTTTCAATATACTTCATTGCATTTTTCAGGATTACATTACATACGTACTCGTTTAAACTTTTTGACATGCGTAAGCAATCCCTAGATAATGTATTTTCAGTTTAACATCAAGGCCAAAAAAAATAAATAAGTTTTCATACTTTGTAATTTACATGTAACACTATTGTGGATAAATGGACTCCCCCCCCGTGCTTAAGCAAAGTCCTGAAAGGAGCAATCATCTAGCAAGAACAGCGATCCTTCAATCAAAGGCAGTAAAAATATTTAATTACGAAGATGCATTAAAAGTTCCTGGTTATTTGGAGCTGCAGTGTTAATTAAGAAAGCCGAAGTTTAAATGGGAGACATTAACAGAGCCCATTAGCAACACTGCTTGCAGATAGCATTTGCCTCCTCGTCTACGGCGCTCTCCGGTTTCGGGCTGAAGCGAAAGGGAGACGTGGGTGAGAGGAGGAGTGTCGGCAGCGCGCTCATTACACTGTTCATTTGGGTGACACTTGCACTCTGTTCCGCTCCGTCTCATCTGATCCCTGGCTGTTCGCTCTCTCCCTCTCGCAGCCTCCCGAAATTCGCAGCTGAGCTGTCTCCCTCGCATATGGCTCGCATATAATTATGCACATTCCGTTTTACACTGCATTAAAATGATGAGATCCTGGCTCCCCGCCAGCCTATTTATTTAAATAAGCCCCGATGAGCTGGCGGGGGGGGAGGGTGGAGGGCTGGAAGCGGGGCTGGGAGAGGGGGTGACAAGGAGGGGACATGGCGGGGGGCACTGGGTAGGCCCTGTGGTGAGGGTGGCGTGTGGGGACCGCCGGGTAGGCCGCGGGGCCGGAGCGCGGCACCTCAGCGGTGCCAGCGCTGCCGAACCGTCCCCGCCTCGTGCGGCGCGAGCTGCCGCCTCTCGCCGTGTGTCACACTCCCGGCGCGGGGACGTTTTTAGCGTTGGCATTTGTGAGAGATATTTGCACCTCGCGCGCTGCGCGGCTTGTTTGCCTCCAGAGAGGCTCCTGCCTCTCCTCTAGAGGAGGGCTGGGGAAGGGGAGCAGCGGGCTGGCGGCCCTGGGGGTGTTCGGGAAAACGTGACGCCCTTCAACCTCATCGACTACACCAACCGTGCCTCGGGCCTCTGCTTGGCCGTCCTGCGGAGTTAACAAACTGCACGCTGGAGATAATGCAATTTTTAAAAGCGTCAAGCTTCTCCAAAAGTGTATTTCAAGTGGCGTCTACACCTGTGTATTATTACAAGAAGCGGGCAGCTGAGAAGTAGCTTGTTATGTATGTATCAGAGCAGCTTGTGGGTTTTGTCTTTCACTGCCTCAATGGCTGCAGGGTGGAAAATGTTTACAATTTTTTCCTTCGAACCACAAAGAAGAGGCAGAGCGTTCCCGAGCACCTGAAATCACTTTTCTATCGACAAAGGCTGAAATGTATTCTTCTAATTGTTAGCTTGAAACCGAGACCTTTCCCACGCGATAAAGCTACCTCCCATACCGCGTGGAATACCGAGTCCAAATCCGAAAGTGCTTCATAAAAAATAATAATAAAAAATAATAAAAAAGCTCATTTCGCACACAAACTTTGTCCTTTTTTCTCCTGAGTGAAAGAACATGGCCGGCTCGCTGAAGCCCTTCCAAGCAAGCTAGAACTCAATGGGGGGACGAGCGGCTCAGCAATGCCTTGCACAAACAGAAAGGCAGCTGCCAGCCCAGCAAAAACGCTCGTGGAGGAAGAAAAACCTGCACATGGCCAGGTGACGGGGGACAGGCGGGACCCTACATGGGGCAGGGATGTTGTACGGGGCCCATAGCGCTGCCGGTGCCCCCAGACTCCCGAAACCCTACCTTGGCACTGTGGTGGATGCCGTGCACGCGCCGGGCCGCACGTCGCAGCCTGTCTGGGGGGCACCGTGTCAGCGCACGCACCTCACAACATGAAATGGATATCAGGGTGTTTGCGGTGCACGTGTCAAAATACAGAGACAAAGCCCCGCTGACCTTGACCCACTTGCCAAAATTGCTGGTTAAACAACGGCTGATCACCTCTGCTGACAGCAACACGCTCCCTGCTTACCTATCCTCGTATCACTTAACTCTGGATGTCACCAAAATTTCCTTGTCTTCAAACCAGTTTAGCTGCATACTGCTGTCATTTACTCAGGCAGCAAAAGCATACTCAGCTAGCTCCTTTCCATGGTAAAAAATACCTGTCCTCAGCAGTCAGAATTATTTCCCCTGTTGTCTTACATGAATTCATCACCACCATCTTCCCGTTGTAAATAATTTGTAGAAGGAAATACTCTCACAACGTTCAGCGCTGTTAGAAGTGTATTATGAGTGGCTCGGAGTTTATCTTGTCATTGCAATATTGCGATATGCCTGTATCTGTACTGGCTCACCCTCAATCACTGCTGCACGCCAGCAAGCACCTGCCTCAGCCCCCCTGCATCGCTGTCGTGCTCCCAGCACGCTGGCACCTACAGCTTCTCCAGCATGCCCCACTGCCGTGGGACGTATTTTGTGTGCTATTGTTTTAAAGGAAGCAACTGGGGGGAAAAAAGCAAACCTAACCTGTCATCTCTGTGATTTTTTAAGTGCTTTTAAACTCCTCAATTGTTACAGAAATGCTCTCATCAAAAAATGCATGCCCAAAGCGCTAGATGCAATTGATTGCATGTACGCAATGTATGGTACAACTGCTCTCACAGCACATTTTGTTCCAGGAGAAAAAAGGTTTTAGCACCTATTCTGAGCCCTGGGAGCCCATGGTGAGCACTCTCAGCTTTATCAGCAGAAAACTGCTGCAACTTTTGTACAGCAGCACCTCGCCTGGGACTTCCAAGTCTCTCCCTTCGATAGCCTGAGCTGGCCAGCTGGGTAGGGTCCAAGAGGGAAACCTGGCCACCGCCATGCCAGGGACTTCTGGCAGAGGAGAGCACGTTACCCAGGACGTGCTGATGGCAGGGAAGATCTACAGCCGCCTTGGTGGAGCTGGCTTGACTGCAGGGTCAGCGTGATGATGGGTAGCACAGGAAATCACGGCCTTTAATTGCAGGTTAGATATCAGGAAACCCTTCTTAATGATAGGTACAGCAAAGCGCTGGAGTAGATTGCCTAAGGAGGCTGTCAAAGGCCCATCACTGGAGGTTTTTAAGAGCAGATTAGGCGAACATCTGTCAGGAATGACATGCACGGAGTAGCTCCTGACTTGGGGAAACAGGATGGATGAGCACATCTCCTCTCCCAGGTCCCTTCTCTTGCTGTTTCCTGCCCCTGAGCTTTGAAGGAAGATGGCAGGAAGGGTAAGGAAAAATAATTTTGAAAAGAACAGAGAGAGAGATCTGAAAGGACCTCTCTGAAAATAGCACAGCATTTGATGTTCAGAGATATGTGTACTCATTAATAAGTGCATCATGACAACTATCTTTGGCTACACAAACTGTGCTATCTGTTCCTAAGCCAAGCAGCCTATATTTGTGAAAGATGCCAGTAGTTTGGAAACAGACTATATATTAAGTCGAGATTTCTTTTTTTAACAAGAAGGAGGAAGAACAATCTACAGCAGAATTTCCTCCTCTCCACAGTGCTTCAATTTCAGCACGGATATTTGTTTCTCCTTCTCAGAGAAAAATTATCTTGATGCAGACAGGGGATTTCTTAGCTTCAGTGTCTTTTCACGCAGCCTTAGTACTGAGAAAGGAAATCTGTGCTTGCATTTTAATATTAAGGGCAGGATCTTAAGACAGCGTAAGTCACGAGGCAGGCTGAACAGAATAATTTATTAAGATGGAACTTGTTAATGCAAAGCTTTCACTAAAATGGGACAATGCTTTTGCCATGAAATCCTACTGCTCGGTCCACAAAAGTTTAATGCCACTTAACTGAAAGCACCTAACATCTAATTTCTTGGAGCGACGGCCGATTGAGTAATGCAGAGTGACAGAATATTAGTCTGCTTACTCAGTATAAAATTGCCACCTAATTTCCCTAAATGTCCTTTAAAATGGGTGAATCATGTGACAGTCACCCCCAGACATATTAGAGGCAGGCATTAGCTGAGCATCTCTGGTAGGACAAAAAAAGCTGTGAAAGTCAAAACACCACTGCTACCGAAGTGCAGACAACTCCTGCAAGGCTTGCATCCCGTTGCGATGAGCGCAGGAAGTTCACATCGCCCCTAATACTGTTGTCCTGGGAGGCTGGCTCAGATGGGGGCAGAAAGCCCGGTTTCTGTTTTCCCCACAAAGGTTATCCCTCTGGCCAGAGGGGCGAGGAATTCCTCCTCCTCCAAACACATCTCACTGCAAGCCGAAGCAATCCTCGGGGAGACCCTAATCCTTGAAATTCTAGTTCCTGTGGACTGCTGCTGTCCCACATAATCAATTGACATGGTCCCTGCATTCACTGCACCAGCAACGGTAAAAATAGTACTCAGCTTCCATCTGTTGAGCATAGTCTTTCCAGAAATGTTAACGTACTCGCCCTGGCCTGGACTGGGGCTTGGTGGGAGCCCAGGGTCAGGAGCGGAGCCTGGCCAGGAGCACAGCCTGGAGAGGACACCCCAGTGCTGTGCAGCTGGGGAGCGAGTCCTTCCCTTGGGGAAGCCCCTGCTAATATTCTACAGGAGGTTTGCTCCTTGCAAGGACTGCAGGATTTTCCCAAATCGCAGAGCTTTGGAGTGAGCAGAGTCCATTAGCTTGCTGCCCCTCTGAGCAGCTCTCTGCCCACTAACCTCTGTGTTTGTAATTCCTTTGCCCGAAGGGTGCCCACACTACTCATTGCCCCCCAGCCCGGGGGCTCCTTGCCGCTAGCGGCTCTCTGAGCACTCAGTGGTGGTCTATGGAGAGCCCGCAGGTCATGTGGTACAAGCTCCCCTTGTTTCCAGCTGCTAAAATGCATTTAAAGACAGCTAAAAATACATTAAATACTTTCCTAATGTTATTTTTCCATGTAAGCAACTGCTGTAGCCACCGCAGGAATGTCATTTGATCGCCAAGGGGAGGGGAAGTGGTCCACGAGACAATCTGTCTGCTGGAGGTGATCTACAAAGTTAAAAAGGAATTGGGAATGTGCCCTCTTGTAACTTCTTTATTAAGGGCACGGAAGAAAACCAGGAGGGCTTTTGGTAGCTTCTTTCGCTTCCCCTCTCCCACACCCTCAGCGCCGCTATTTAAGCCGGGAGCCCAGGTCTCGCCTACCCTGGAGGAAGTCACCAGCAAGCAGAGGCAAGAGGAGCAGCATCAGCATCAGGACTGAGCCTGCAGGCAGCTCTGTGCCGTTTTGCTGCTGGGATCTGCCCAAAGCCTCCCTCGAAAGCTCTCCCTGGCACTCAGCTGCTCCTGGCTCCCATACATTACGGCACAGACTCCACCACGCTGGATTCTCCTTCAGAGCAAGTGAAGCTGCATCATCGCAGAGAAGGAAGGGAGATGTCCCTGCAAAGAGGCCATCCAAGAGCAGAGCCTGGGGTTCAACTCCTTGAAGGCATCCTCAGCAAGAAATGGGACCCTTTGGCCAGCCTGCCTCTTGGAAAGAGTTGCTGGTGCTTTCCTGTGGTATGTCCATGACAGACGTTGATGAACCTGGACCCAGACTCCAGCCTTTGTTCAAATTTTAGTTGCCATTTAATTTCTGCAACTACCAAAAGCAAATGCAAAGGCTGGACACAACAGCACTGACGGCAGACTGGATTAGAAAGGCTTTTTAAATCCACACATTTAGGAAAAGGTTTGGTGTGGAAATGACTGAGGGAGGCAGGGATCTGGCTAGTGTGATTAAAACAGGAGAAAATGCATCACTCCGAATATCCTGCAACCTCCTCCACTGTGCTGACATAAGAAATGCTCTCTGACTTTAAAAATAAATGGTCGCCAGGTCGAAGCTGCTATTCTAACTAAATCCATCCCACTCCTCCTCATTGTCCCTTTCTGAACAGGTGTGAAAACTCCTGGGAAACAGGCAGTTTTGCTGAGAAAAGCTGCCCCAGAAAAATGCATTACGACAAAGAAGGAGAAGGTGCCAATTTGTGGAACGATAGGGCAGTGTTTCTGAAATTATCCTTGTCAAAGCAACTGAAGAATGTCACGTTCATTTTCTTGCATAACTGAAGCACACCAAAAACTCTGAACAAATGTGCCTGCAAATCTGATAAACAGTTATTTATGGATCTTTTCTTTCTTTAAATAACGCTTTTCTTCCAAGGTCTATGTCTCAGAATGGTACAGATTTATGTATTAAATTTTTCACTCAATTTCATGGTACAAAATTATCCACAGTTTGTATTTAAAATGCAAGCTGCAAATTCTATTATAATGTAGGTAATATTATAAGGGAATCAAAAGGAAATACTAATAACAGTACTACCCCAGTGCCTGCTAAACTCATAACTTTCATCCTACTGTGTTTAAAAGTCACTCAAAACTTGCACCAAAAAAAAAAAAAAAGAAAAAAAGATTCAGCTTTCTGGATTCAGTACACCTTTTTCTCCCCCAGTTTTGTTTCGTATCCTTTGCAGAAGAACCCTGATTTCCTGCTGGACTCCTCGCTCATCCTGCTGGGAAAATATCGGGATTTTCTTCTCATAGAGCTTGCAGTGCTGCACGCTTATAGCTCCTTCTTCTATCAGTTAGAAAACACTTGGCCAAAACTGATGATGGGTTTCAGTTTCAGTGTTATCCTGAAAGAGCAACTGAAGGAAAACCCGCTGCCCTGGACCACGGCTCCACAAGGGGTGCAAGGAGCGAGCAGCTCAGCGCCTGGGGCCCCCCAGCAGGTGAAGGTGGCCCAGACTCCAGCCAGGAACTGCCCTCCACTCTCAAAGTCCCCGTTAAGCCTCCTCTTCCCTTCACATTCCAGACTTAGGCACCTTTTTCCTTCCTCTCCTGGATAATAACCAACCAGGGAGCTTCTGCAGCTTTCCTGGCTTCCCCGGGACCGCGCTGCCCTCCTGCCGCCAGCACGGTGATATACGAGGTGTGTTCAGGTGGCTGCTGCGAGCGCTCGTTTTTCAAACTGCACAAACCTCTGCCCGTATCGTAAATTTTTAATAACCAGTCCTGAATTGTCAAAGAATAAATATGATAACAAACGCATCACACTGAGATAATTCGAAATGAACTTAGTTTATTGCCCCTTTGAACGTTTCTTCGACAAGTCACAGCTGCGCGGGACCTTCATAAAAGTGAGCCTATCCTGCTAATCTCCCCTCTGATTCATGGCAGGCCCGATTCGGAGACACTAATGGACTCTGCTTGACAGTTATTGCAACTTATTCAATACACAGACTAAAATATAGCCAGGAAAGAAATTAAAATATACTACAGACTTCCCAGCAGATTCCATTTTGGTAATGGGCAGCTCACGCCGGCGCAGCCGATCGCTCCCGACAAGCTTTCCCTCCCTCTTCGCATCCCTGGCTTATTACAATTTATGGGATAAAAGCACTTTCCAGAGCCTTTTGTGATGTTCACTGTCAGGTAGCTCAAGTATTCCTTTGCCCCGCTGCCATTCCTACCAGGATTCCCCAAGCACAGAGGAGAGGAGAGGCTCCTGCGCAGGGCAAGCACGCATTTCCAGTCAGCCTGCCAGAGATGCAGGGAGGCAGAAAAACAAAACACAACACAGGGGAAAAAAAAAAATTTAAAATCCTTGAATGTTGGTTACGGTTAGCTAAGGCTCACAGACCAAACAAATCGCTGTCCCTAATGAATTTGTTTCAGTGCATCTGCTTATTTCAAGCTCCAGCATTGTAAATACCAAAGCAACAATGCGGATTTTCTCTGATTGTGGTATCACATATATGATTAATCATCTTGACTCAGAGCATATTTTTTTTTAAAGCAATTGCAGGCTGGTTTAATGAACTCCTCTCCCACTGGCTTTTATAGACTAGCAATGATCAACATACCATTAAGATAAACCTCGCGCCCCATCCCTCCCCTCTCTGACAGCTTGCCTTATTTGCCTCACAACAGTCAATATCCAATTAAGAGACAACGGGTTTGATCGATACAGAAGATAACAATAAGACTTCAACAGCTGGCAAATTCTACACGTACCCTTTTTCTTAATTCCCATCTTTGTGGTATATAAACAGTTCAGCGCTTTGAATAAGTGCGGGGAAGGAAAAACGACGACCAGATCCGGTTGGTAAAGCTTTCCCTTCAATTGGCTGCGTCTGTGAGCTACTGCACAGTGATAAACACTAAGCTGTGATCAATGCCAGACAGGCAGGAACCTATTTCTGGATTTGTTGTGGCCTTTTAAAGTGTGAAAATAGAAATCTCTCCCTGCTTCGGCTACGAGTGACATGCCACTTGGGCCATTCACACATGAAAACGGAGGGGGGCCGTAATATTTATTAAAGCAATCATTTACGAGCTGGGTGAAGGGATGACCAGTCTGCTGAGGGGGGCAAAACCTGACAGGAATGGAGCATATGCAGGAGAACGGGCAAGGAGAGGGTGAAAAGAAAGGAGGGGAAGCTTTGATACAAATGACATCTCCTACAACCTTAATATCATCTCCCAGCCTTTCTCCCGATGATGAATGGCTGCAATAAAGGGTGGGATAGTGACAGTTATAAGCAGGACAAAGGCAAAACCTGGCTGGTGGTGAGGAGCATTCATTATCCTTCCAGACACCCCAGCTGGAGGTCGGGGACTGAGGCCGCGATACCACCGCCGGCTTTGGCTCTAGCACCACGTACAGCACATCTCCCTCCCCTCCCCGCCACCATTTTTGAGGCCTTTATTCAAAGTTTTACTTTCAAAGACAGGTGGATGTAGTACAAATCAGGAAGCCCCCCCCTTTTCCAGGATTTCCACTTTTCTTTAAAGTTATGGGCACAGAGGATGCTACACTCCTACTGACAAACAGGACATAACTCAAACACCTCTCAGCTTGCTCCAAATACAGGCAAAAAGTTATTTCTAAATAACTTGCCTGTGTTTTCCATTTTCTATTGCAACCCTCTATCACCCGGAGGGACTCCAGTAACATATATCATGCCTAAAAACAGGAAACTGTCTACTCAAGCCCATAAGTTCAGGGCGCACAGACCTTTTCAGGCAAGCAACTATAATTTATCTTCCCGGCTTGCCTTGGGATTTGAAAAGTCCCATTCTGAGTTTTCTCCTTTCTGACACAGTAAGATGAAATCTGCTGAAAAATACCTTTTTCTTCCCAGTTCCCCTCACTACTTTCTTCCACGGGGAACAGCTGGAGGTAGATCCTTGGCCAGGTTTCTGCGCTGACAGGAATCCACTGCTATCCATTCCCAGCAGTTTAGTTCAAGCCCCAGTGTCTGACTACAGTCTTGTTTTCAACTTTGTGCATTGTTAATACATACATATATATATACATATATGCTATTCTACCTCTTAAAGGCAGGCTTAAAACTGAAGATGCTTCCACTAGAAAAAGGAGCAGGCAGAAACATATTCAACATCTTCTTTGTCTTCTGCGTTGACTCATATGGCTTGTTTAGTTCTCTCCCTAGCCAGACCTGCCCGGCCTCTTACAGAGGCCTGCATTTTTTGCTGTTTTGTCACCTCCGCTGTAATCATGATTTACTCTTTCCTGCTTCTCGCCTGAAGCTCCTGTCTTGAGAAGCATCCCTGGAGGTTGCACTGGACTCCCGCACGTTCCGAGCACCGCTGTCTCCTCATGGGTATGCATCAGCACATCCGTGCCATCCCTACCATTTCAGGGGGCACCATCAGCTTCTCAAAGCTTCCACAGGCTTCCACAGCCTCTCCCATGCTCTCTTACACTACTTGTCCAACACTTCCAACAGACACTTAGACTATAGTCTTGTTTACAGCTCTGTCCTTCTTTAATGTTTCCTCTCTGACCGATGGACTATTCGGTGTCACCTCAAGAGTATACCCATTGCGTAGTTAAACCTATTGATATTTGCTGCCACAGGTGATCCTGTCATGTTTTCCTCAAAGATGGAGCTATTGTGTCCACAGGGAAGAAAAGAGACGGGGCTAGGGCATTCCTGCGTGCACCTGGGAGCTGCCAAAATCACAGCAGCCCCCAGCACAGTGACTGCCCCCTGCTCCTCCATTCAAGGGCTGTGCTTGAGGCAGCCAGGTGGGCTTTGCGATGCTCGGACAGTGAGGTGCTCCTGGTGTTCCTCTACTCCCGGGCTGTAACGCCAAAGCTCGACTCTCTGTCACCAGCGCAGAGAATTATGTATCTCATTTTAGGGCAGAGTTGAAATGACATATATGTCTAAGCAAAGCCTGGAGAAACTTGTAGAAATATGGCCTTTGGCCTTTCATCCTCCACGTACAGCTCCACTAATTCCCTGTTGTTTAACCAAGATGTAGAGGCATTTATCTTGGACACAGTACATCTTACAGCAGGAGACAGCAAGGCTTGGGGGAAACCTATGCTCTTGTCACTACCACTGCACAGAGGCAGAAAAGCATCAAGCAAAGAAACAGCTCTAAATAAACACTTTAAGCACGTTGTTACTCTACTGAATATTGCTGCTAGCTGAAAAAAAAAATTGACGTAACTTTCTATTTCATACCTGACCCCATCAACATCCAAGACCCAATTCTCTTGCCTCCATCCAGACACCGGGTACGTTAAAGCACAGCAAAGGTCTTGACCTTTGCTTCAGTCTGCGCCTCAAGCTTCTCTGAAGTGAAGACAGCACCTGCGTGCCTGCACACATCCACCAGCAAAGCTGAGCTTAGACAAAGGCGAGGGCAAGCAAGATATTCACTGAAAGATGTTCAGCCCTGTTCAGACTCAGATGCTCAAGACTGAGCCTGCAGGCCAACAGGCAGGAGGATCAGTGCGTGCTTCCTGGCACCACTGTAAGAGGAGCACCGCAGCAGTGGCCATCATTGGCCTTTCTTTAGCTGGTCAGAAAGGAGAGAAGCCAAGGAGCTCCCTTTTTGTACTCAGAGTGTGAGTTCCAGGAACAGAATTATAATTTAAATTAATTACGTCTAACCATGTAATTAGCATTCATGTCAGTTTATTACAGGCATCTTCACCATCTATTCTGTGAAATGCAACTTAGTGACTTTTTTTGTGGGGAATGAGATGGAACAACTATTTGCCTCACTTGCATTGTTTATATATAAATCGTTGAATTGTTGCTATTATTACTATTAATCTTATTACCCTAATTGCATGTGTTATGTCTTTTTACAGTCACATTCCTTCCAGAATTAGACTAGTTCACGCAACTCCATTGTTCCTCTTGTTTTTAAAATCTGATGGGGAATGACTGGCACCAAAGAAAGTGGAAACGAGGAGCTGAAACATCAGCTGCTTAACGGGAAGGGGAAATCTACGAGATTCTCCAACAAGCGGCACGCTTCACAGCGTACAGTGGCAGAAAACTTCACACAGCAGAGGCGAGGTTTAAAAAAATTGGACTGCTATAATCCTTTAAAAGCAGCCAGGGTCTCTTTCTGAAAGTCTAGGTCATGTGCCTGGCACTGCGTCATATGGTGTCTCTCTTCCGCCATTTGTTTATTTGCTTCTGGCAGTTTTGGCAGTGAGGTATCGGAGTGAAATGCACACCACTCTATACATATGGTGGGAAGAATCTAGTGCATCAGTTGAATGCATACTGTACTGTATACACATTCTGTTTTATCTCCGCGCACAGCTGTGCTGTAAAAGCTTACAAAATGTGAAGCCTTCTGTGCAGCAAAAACATCGACAGGAGAAGCTGGCCTATAACTTATTAGGTTGTGACACAAGCCAAAAAAAGCCGGAGTTAAAGCTGACAACTCCTGGCACCGTGATGAAAAGCAGAGCGGCTCAAGTTAAGGAGGGAGTGTCAGCCCCAGCTTTATGTCATGGGCTTTCGCGGCCCTGGGTCCCAAGCATGTGTTGTTCTAGGACAACAGCTCCCAGCACCGAACCTCGGCCTACAGTGTGCAAATCACCCCCAGTGCCCCCCATGGCCTGGAGGCAGCCGGAGCTAGGGAGGGATGTGGGGAGGCCACGGGCACAAGCCCAATCGCAGTAGCAGCTCTCTTCCTTGCCCAACGCAGTAGCCTTCAAGCTGTGCTCAGTCCTGTGCCTCCTACTCCCCCAGCTCTTGGGGCTGAAGGTAGTGGAAACATATGGTAGGAAACTCTCCTGCACTGGTTGGGCCAGATGTCTGTGTAGGCTTTTTTTCCACTACAACCTTGAAACGGGGACTCCTTATTTTAATCTGAGGAAGAACAGTCACGTTGGGTCAGATCTAAGGACCCCTTGGCCGGGTTTGTCTCCAGCAGTGGCCAGTATCGAGCTCTCGAGCACGACCTGAGGAGCAGTGGGCCACCAGTCCTTCCAGGCCTACAGACCTGCCTTGAGGGCAGTGGGACCGGCGTATGAGAGGTTTGATAACCGAGCTTGGCCTGCGTGCCCGCAGCTACTGGATTTTGCAGTATGTCTTGCTGTACGGCACGGAGCTAGGAGAGATCATAGCAAACCTCCTTTCCGACCTTCTGATGGACTCCATATGTGCATGTAGGTGTAGGCAGAGGAAATGTGGTGAGTAAGCAAAAGAAGGAAGGGGAACACAAGGTGGGATGGTGTTTTTAGGATGCAGAGGGTCTGCCTTGACACAAAAGCCATAAATGGAGACATCACTTTGCTTCCCTGATCCCCTAGGAACAAACCCACGAGCTGCCAGGGCTGACCTGTGTGCTTCCCCTCCATGCCGGGGAGGACGAAATACAACCCCTGGCTAAGTTTAGCTTGTCTGCCTCATCCCATGGGAGCACACCGCGTGGCTCTGCCATCACCCCCATCCACGGCCTTCTTCCCTAGCCCCATCTGTGACTCCCTGCCTGCTGCATGGCCAAGGGGAAAGGAGACGTGGCTGTCATGCTACCGGGGGCAGGCAGACAAGGAACAGCAATTTAAGTCTCAGCAAGACATTTTGTCCCGTCTCCTATCAAAGACCTGAAATAGAAGGAAGGGAAGGGGAAAATAACATGTTCTTGCCTTGAGCATTAATTGCTACTGATGTTAGTCCATTTTCAGCAACCGGCTTTAATTCCATCTCCACATCGGATAAACCTATTTTCAAATGTTATTGAAATATTATTTCAAAATGCATGGCAGGCTCCTCCCTAAAATCAGGCCAAGGTCTGTATTTGAGGAAATTGTATCAGAAAATGTACAATGAAGGATAATCAGATGTTTGAAACAACTCTTATATAAGAAGATACTAAATGATGAGGACTTATCCCCTTAAAAAAAAAAAAAAGACTGAGATTGCATATGATCGTTTTTAAGTTGCTGTATTTTATGTTACCAAAAAAAAAAACCTCATATTTTTGAGTTACCAAAAATGTGGCTATTAACTATCCATTAACTATGCATTGTTTCTCACAATGCAAAAAGCTAGACGCTCAATACATTTGTGAAACATAAACAAAAGAAAATTCTTCTTTGCAGAACAAGTCACCACACTGTACCCTGGCCAAAACTACACACGAAACCAAAAGGAGGGCAAACCATTCTCGAGGGACACATTCACGAGCTGTTAGCAACAACGGTACAAAAGCTCCCACACTTGAATAGTTTCAAGAAACTGGTACAGAAGTGGTGGCTTTGGCGTACAGAGCCATGAACCTTGCCTACGGGATGCAGGGGCTGCCAGGCTGACTTCAGCTGGAGTTTGGCGTCATTCCTGCTTCTCTGTCGACAGGCTCTAGAAATTTCCTTTGGAGATGGCAGCTTGGGATCTGTTTTCAAAACTTGAAAGTAACCTGTGGAAATTCGTTGGGGCTATCATTTCTACTTTCAGAAAAAGGTAGATAAATAGTTTCTGAAAGTGGTGACAGGCTTTTAGGGACACGGGGTTGAGTTTAACATGCACAGCCAGTGCACCTGGTTACACTAGATGTTGGCCAAGAGATGGAAGGGCAACACACATGCAAACCTCCTGATGGCACTGGACATGGAGCAGCTTTTCTTCTTAGACATGCTCTAGGAAAGGTTTGTCACTAAAGGGCTCTTGGATAGGTAAGAGATCACAGCTTCTCTGGCCTTCTGGATGTCTGTTCACACCACAACAATTTTTCCAGATGTTGAATTCTGTTGTGAGAAAGTTCAGTGTTCTTGAAACTCAACAACTCTGAATATCCTGACTTGGGCCAGAATGAAATAACTATACTTCAAGCCCACAGATATGCAAATATAAGTAAGCTTTGCAAGTAAGCTTGCAAATATAATGAGGAGTACAATTTACGAGAGATAAATTTCATTCTGATTCCAAATTTTCATTTCTTCTACCTTTCCTGCATTTCTGGGTTTGACTGCATGGTTATCAAGGAATGCAACTTAGACAATACTCATAGAAACACATGAATTAACCAGAAATGTCACCACTCTCATGATGCCTCTCAGCAGAAGTTTAAAACTTTCCCTCCCCATCTAAGGAATGCAGAGCTGCTCAAAGGAATTCAGACGATTACAAAAGAGCATCCTAGAAAACAACACTACTGGAATGGGAGCTTGCTGAAGTATTACTAGTTACATAGGCACCTTCCCTGTAACACATGAGTGGGAAGGGAAATTACAGACCTTAGGAAATGATTTTGTCTAGACACTCAGCAGGACCCGTAACATTTTCTTTATTAAAACTAGGGTTTATTTTAAAATGAAAATACCAGCCTTGGACACATGGTTAACAAACTTTGATGCTACAGCTTTAACAGCTATACCACCCAGGTCTTTCAGAGCCATCAACAGCCCCACTGGTTTCCGTGAAATCCCCCAATCCCCAGCCTCTTACTAGGGGCAGCCACACATTGTGATAAGAGGTGTAATGGGGAACATCTATGCAGCACAGAGCCACGGAAAGGAGAGCGTAGTGATGGAAAAGAAGTAAAACCTAGAGGCTGTGCCAAGATATGCCATTTCTCTTTAGATGTTTTGGAGGAAAACACACAGAAGCCTTGTCGTGCACATCTACGTGTAGCTGGGTGTGAACCTCTAGCTTTAGTTCCGCTGTTTGTGAGAAGTAATTGGAAACTCTCGAGCCAACTCTCCACGTCCTACAGCTACAACTGAGTTGCTTCAAGAGAGGGTGGAGCTGCCACATGTAGCTGGGGCTGGTCAAACGCTCTGAGAGCTCACAAAAGTCTACGCGGTTTTGTTTTCTTTTTGAATCCTTTTTCATCCCTCTTGGGCATTAAGTGCTGGCTGCTGCAGAAGGGTCACTGCGGGAAGCAGAAGGATTTTAAGAACAAAGCTGAAAAGGGTTTTTTCAACAACCCTTGTTGGATCAGCTAGATCAGACCAACTTCCATTTTTTTCCACATCCTTGCTCATCTCCCCACACACCAGGGAAGACCTGTGTTATTCAATGGATTGACTCATACGGAAAACAGAAGAATAGGGGGCCCAAGGTCTCGGGCTCAGCAGGAAACAGAACTGCAATACTCACAATAAAATTGACAGGCTCGATGGCTGGATGGATTTAAGGAACAGCTGGAATCTGATGAGTTAAAATCACTTCCTGCTAGAAAGCTGATCAGGAGGGTAAATCTTTCATGGATTACACTCAATTAAGAGCTTTCACATCACTGAGAGACAGCTAGAAATCCATGCACAATGTACACTAAAAATAATTGTGTTTCAGGTTCACCCACCCAGGCTGAAAGCACGGACTTCTGGAGCTTGCCTGCCAGGCTATTGACTCTTGGGGATCAACGTGAAAACACAACCAATGCTTCTGGAAGGATGCTAAACCCTCAGCATTCCTCCGAGGGGATCCTCCGGTGATAACAAAGCACACGGCTCTTTTATACCCTTTATGCATGCCCGATATGCAGGAGATGGGCTGACTCTTGAAACCCACCACCCGACAATAAAGGCAGGGAATTTTTTTGCTCCTTTTAGCCCTGGAGCACCAGGTGGCCGAGCAGAGCCTGCACCACAGGGCAGGCTTGCTTTGCGAGGACATAGAAGCTGCAGTGCTCTAAGCAAATCTGAGACAGCTCTCCTGGTATGGGAGTGAACCCTCCGCCATGAAACTTAATGGAACAGCAAAGGCAGAGAGGCAGGTCCTGAACTCCCAGTGCAAAACAAGCCAACAACTGATGGGAAGTACAGCACGTCCCTTAGGGAAAGCGTTTGGATGTGACTGATTCTATAATGATAGTATTTGAGATCAAGCAGCGACTAAATCCAGGGTTCTGAGACTGAACTAGCAAACAGGCAGTTGTGTGTGGACTTTTATAAACGCACGCTTTTTCAACGCTGGATGCTTATAAAGGGGCAGACTGAAAAGTGGCCGTCTTGTTTTGGTTTGTTTTTTTAAGGAAAAAAAAAATGGAAGTAAAAGGAAGATCACATAAACATGAACATGAGGAGAAAATCACAGCAGCTCTTCTGTCCCGTCTATCAGTGAGTAAGCAGCCTTCTTCAAGCCAGCCAGAACTACATGTTTTATACTCATTTTTCACCAGAAGAAAGTTTTAAGAGGGGATGATTTCTTGAAGAAATTCCCCATTAAAATCATGTCCCAACAGTAATGAAGAAATTACAGAAAGAAGTTACGATGTGGGTTCTCGATTTA
Source organism: Anser anser (assembly GCF_964211835.1). Classification (NCBI taxonomy): domain Eukaryota; kingdom Metazoa; phylum Chordata; class Aves; order Anseriformes; family Anatidae; genus Anser; species Anser anser. The sequence goes on along the minus strand of NC_139722.1, from coordinate 49,028,424 downwards.
TAACCAGTGCTGGAGCCCAGAGCAAGCACGACCCGCTCCCCCAAGGTCACTCGGGCTCCCAGCACAACCAGCATAGGTTAAGCAAACAAAACCCATTGTTTACTTTCCTTCGGGGAAGCTGGTTGCTTAATTTCGTCACACGCTTTTGGAAATCCCAGCAAAAAGGAAACATTTTCACTCCTTCCAGAGCCACGGTGATGACCGCGGTGCTCGGCAGGGCCGTGGGGCATCCTCCTGCTCCCTCCAGGTGCTCCCTGCTGCTCGCAAAGCTGCAGCGCCTGACCCCATCCGTGCTCCTGGCACCCAGCAGGCAGCTTGGGGAAAACCAGCCCCACGGCACCAACATGAACCTGAGCTCCCTCCTGCGGCTCAGCCTCATTTTTTGTTATAGTGGTGGTTTTTCGGGGCGGTAAGGTTGTGCGCTTCTGTCTGTCTTATAAAATCAACCTGTGATTCAGAAATTAAGCTGCACTTTGTCACTCGTGGCACTAAAAACCTGCGTGTCAGACTTCCCTGCTGATGCTAGCTGAGGTGGGAAGTTATCTAGTCGCTTCCCAGTCGTCTGACGGGGCCAAGATGTCTTTGGGTCAATGCAGAAAGCATGCATGGCATGCAGAGCCACCGTGGAGGTGCCGTCTCTGCGTAACCCGTTTCTTAAATACACTCTCATTTTAAGCAGAGGTCGCTTGCCTCTGTCCTCCAAAGAACAGGAGCTCTGTGACAAAATCAGCCCCAAGAAGGACACAGGATTAGAAACAGGGAGCGGGGATTTAGGAAGCTGAGAGGGTCCCTTAATCTCAGAAAATGCTCCCTTTCCCAAAACAAAAATCTGCCATTCGGGCCTTGAAATCTGAGCCCCGCGACATGAACACGGGCTCTGTCAAACCAGCCGGGTTTTCTGCAACTCTGATGAGGAATTCAGTGCAACAGCTCGCGAAAACAGGTGGTGAGTGTCCAGTTCAGACTTGGATGCAGTGGGCTATTGTACGATTCCCATCTTCCCACCCCTCGCGTTCAGAATTTCCGTGTCAAAACAACACGGTCAGCGCAGCACACAGACTGAACCACACCATAAAAGCCATGTCTTTTTAACTGCAACAGTTGCAAAATGCAGATTTTACAGTATGGGAAATGTAAAAGAACTGAACTATTTTGCCATTCTGCCACCAAAGGATCAGGCCCGCAGCTTGTAGCAATATTTGATGAATGGCAAAACGGAAAGACTTGACTTTTCATTCTTGGGTCACATTCACAGCAAGGCAACGGCAAAGAATAAGCCCTTCTCTCTTTCGAAGAATTGATTTACTGCAATAAAACCTTAGCCCTCTCTCTCCTGCCAGCTGAAATAGCTGCCTTTGTACCCGTCAGCGAAATCATTAAAAAACGTGTCGGACTGAGGGAGATGTGTTTTTCCCAGGTATTCCTGAAAGCCACCGAGTACAAGCCGGCAATACCAAATCACTTGAAGCACTCGTTTCTCCTCGCTAACAGAGTATCATTGTTCTTATTTAAAGAAATAATCCTCACAAAGCTGAAATAATTATTCAGCCCAAACAGCCCATAGCAAATGAAACAGTCTTTAGACAGCTGTCATGGCTCAGTCTTCCGGAAGCTTTGATTTTAATGAAACTCATTAAGGAAAGAAATTAACAGAAATTAACAGGAAAATATCATAATTTGTCTTGTTTCAGAAAGCCTGAACGGAGACAAAAGGCTCTTTAACATGACACATAATTTGACCAGTCAAAACTCCCCGTTTCGCTCAGTCTCCCGTGCTGAGTAAATCCGTCCTAAGTTGCTTATGCTGCAGCTCCACAGTTTGGTGCGGTGAAACGAAAACGGTAAATGAGGAAACCCTGGCGCTGCGCACCGAGGAGCCTGTCTTCCAGCATCTATGCCCTACGCTCGTACAAGCACGCGGAAACGTTCAAGGTAATTAATACGCTACCTGTAAATAACCCGGGGTAATGAAAGATGAAGGGTAATAAGCTCTCTGGAGAAGGCAACCATCTTACAGATAGTTCATGACAACTGTTCCTTTCTGCAACACACTTCAATGAAGAGAAAAAAACACCAACGCTTATCTTTTCATACACATATTAGGTATCTAAGTTCTCTCTGATTTCCCGTCCAGAAGCACAAAAAGAGACATTTCACTGTGTTTTTTAATCTGAGTGGAACTGACAGAGGAGCACGCTGTGCTGTGAGTGGCTCAGAAAGGCAGAGATAATAAAACTGACGTATTTTGGTTTACTGTCCTCAGCATCTTCTCTCGCACTAGCTGGAAAGCTGCTTCTTGACCGAGCCTGCTGCACCGCTGCCTGGTCCCAGCAGAAGGCAAGGCAAACCCACCTGCACTGAGGGCTCTGCATCTGCTCTACAAGGACGCCTGGGCTAAAATCCTGCTGCCGAGGAAGCCAACTGAGGTTTACCTTTGAAAGGGCCAGGATTTAGACCCCAAAGAGCCGTGAAAGGAAAAGAACCAGGAGGTGTGCTTAGGGGGAAGCCCAGGGGACAGCTGAACAGCAAAAGGGGCATGGGAATCCACAGAGCACATCTACAAGCTAAAACTTTCCCTGGAGTCACTCTCTGTTCCTCACCAAGAACTGCTGCAGAAATGTAGAGAACAACTACTAAGAATCTGTTGAAAACAAGTAAACAAAAGTATTACACACTGGGCATCTGCCCCTTGCCACGTGCAGTGGCACAGCTCCCAAGGCAGGCCATATTATTTGGCCATCATGTTATGAACCTACTGACAGTGATAGGGGAGTAAGAGGGACCGTCACTGTCACTTCCTAGCATGAGGAATAGGTATAAATGTATGTTAAAAGACAATGTAGTGCTTCTAGGAAAAAAAGTCTTAGAGATACAGAATTCATAAAGTTTTTTTCTGATTTCTTGCAGAGTTCCCAGTGTTAGTGGCATATCCTGCAGGACCCGTGAGGGCAGACCCACAGAGCAGGTACCACAAACGGGAAGAGCCCAGTGAGTTCGCAGAAGCTGGCGGCAGGAGGCAGAGAAGGACGGGCAGAGGAAATCAAGACTAATGAAAATGTTGCTGAGAAAGTAGAAAGTGCTGAGCTTTCGGACAAAGGAATTTTGGAGAAACGAGCGACAGCCAAATGACTCCCATCCAGTCCACATAAATCCTGAACGTATGACACAAGCCATACAGGATATGGTTTTGGAAACTGGGTCCTACCCAAATTGCCTCAGTGTCATGACAACCTGCATCTGCCTTATCTGGAATCACCCCTACCTCTCTTCTTTTATCCCCACTCACTGGGAAATGCTCCCCTCCCTCTGAGTGAGACGTTTGGCAGAAAGACATATACCCTTTCTAATCAAGAATACCAGCAACATTCTTCATACTAGCAGGTCCATGCCTAAAGCAATGACCCACTTGTGAATACAGCTGCTCCAAAATAAATAGTTAATCTATTAAAATCACTTGAGATAAACTGACGAGAATGACCAGAATTCAGCTCTATAGCCTACACAGTTCATATTGTACACAAATATAATTGTGAGCTTCAACTTATTCTGATAAACTATACGGACTTCTTCAAGAATGAGTGGAAGAAAGCTTTCGAAATATATCAAAAGCTTGCGATCTCTCAGGCTATTTATTTATTATATGCCTTTGTCTAATACTGCCATAAGCATAGACTAGGATTAAATTAAGCAAACCCTGCTGCAATGTAGGGAAATGCCTGGATGGCCTCCAGGAGGTTATTTCTGCCCTAACTACTTCTACATTAGAGCCATTTTAGGCATACAAAGCAGCGGAGAGATTAGGAATGGACAAATCCTGGGTAGGTCCCCCAGCTTTGTGAAGTGGCAGCAGTGGCTTCTTGCAAAAAGGAACCCCACCAAATTATCCTTCTCTCACCTATGCTGCCTTCTCCCTGACTCCGCGAGGGCGCTGTGTTTCATCCCACTGGCACTGCACTCCTCCTCATGTGCTGAAGGTATTGCATCAGATTATTTACTTGGGCCTGAAGACTCTCCTACATGTCCTCTACCGCACAAAAATGTCGCACATAAATGATTCAGAAGTACATGTTTTATCCATTCCTACTGTTTAAAATCACGTCAGCCAAATACCGACTGCTTTACTGCCACTCAGCTTGGGCTCCCTGTTGCCTTCAGCCTGACCAGGAGCGAGCCAGAGGTGCCCTGCCTTTCCCAGACACGGACGTCAAGCTAAGCCCCATCGCAGTTCCTGACTGATGAGGTGTTCACAACACCAACAAAAATCAAACCGCTGCGATACGGCTCCTTACATGTTGCTTCTGCCACTGCGGTTAGCACAAAGTATTCCACCAAACCTCTTGTGCTATCTTGATTTGCTTTCATTTATTCTGGCATGTAATACGCTGCGCGTTTATAACATTTATTCACAATAGCTATTTTAAAATTGCTTGCACTTCATCAAGTTTCCTTTTATATCCTCCCCTTTTTTATTCCAAGGAGGGCAGATATAATTTATTCACCTTCTCATAAAGGAAGCCTGGAATCCCGCTGAAGTCCTTTGCAAACCTCCCACTGCCCGAGACCTCCACAATGGAAACTTTATGTTCTTTACTCCCCAGTACTCCTCTTTCTCTGTAATCCCTACCTCTAATCTGCACGCTGCCGGAGTGCCCGTCCCGGCGGCACCTCGGTGACCGTACTGCACAAGTGCTGCTGTGAACACCCCAAGCACCCCTTGGGGAAGGGTGGCACAGCTCCCCGCAACGCAGACACGGCACAGGGGCAGGTACCGACCCGCTTTAGTCGCTGTTCTCTCCTTTACAAAACCCAGGACGACTGGGCGAGGGACCCTTTGTTTGCATCACCATTCTTCATACAACTCAGCTAAGGGGGCCTGCCTGTTCCCTGGAAAAAACTAGACACCCGTAGCCAGAATCCCATACCAAGGACATACCGAAGCAACCCCCTTCCCCTCCTATTTACAGTGAAAACTTCCAAACAGCCATCTAAAATTTTGCCATCACTTTGGCTCTTACTGAAGGGCCTGTCCTTTGCTCTCAGACACATTTATTTTATGCAGCATGACAAAAAGCAGCAGTCAAACCTTTTCATTTCTCTAGTCTGAAAAAAAATGATTTTCTTCTGAGTTATAAAGGAAGAAAAGCTTTCAGGACTTAGTAGGCAGGTTTGTTGATGAAGTACTTCAAATATGGAAAAGAAAGCATCCTTCCTGTGGTCCTTTTTATGAGTGTATTTATGGGACATTTTTTAATTCTGGAAGCAACAGCATGTGGCCGCTGCATCTAAAATCTTCAAACCAGATTTCCCAATAGTTTACTTCAGTTTTATAAAAGCGTAATTCAGCCAATTGCCATAGGACTGCTACTTTGTAAAACTGGGTGATCCCATGGAGAATTTCTTTTTCGGTGCCCTTATTGTCACTTACTGCAAAAATAGCGTTATCAAACATTACACGAGGGGCTATTTTCAGCAGGTATTGCACACGCTGCAGGAGCATATGACAATTTACAAATAAAGCACGAGGAAAATGGAAACGCTCGGAGCACTACTTTCATTTACACCTGGTAATTTGTGTGTGTCCTGGATACAGGTGATGTTTGTTGGTCAGCAGGGATAATTTCCATAAATCACAGAACCGCATTATACCTGGCACGAGGCTTGCTGCCCCTCAGGAAACGTGCTGTGACTCGGTGGAGACTCTCTTATGGCACTGCCATCACCCTGGTGGCCTCGTTTCACGATGAGACCTTATCGCAGGTTGGTGCGTCCGTGCCTCAGCACTGCCAGACACGCACGTCCTTCCCGAAGGGCTACTCAGAGCCAGCTACGCCTAGCAAATGTGTTTGTGTATGGTTCTTTAGCGATATAGCACACACAAAGCCTGCTAGCTTTTTTCCCTAATATTCACAATTTTTATAACTGTTGATTATTTATACACAAGACCCACAGACTTTATTTCTTCCATCTTATACTATCCATTGTAAATGTGGCGTTGTTGCCACTTGCTCCGTTAGGCACGAATTAATGCATCAGAGGCATGTAATTTATGCATGCTATTTTGTCAAGTCTGTTTGTACGGAATCTGCTTTGGAGAGGCAAGCTGCTCTCTACTCTGTGGCCAGAAATAGTATTCACTTATTTTTTTTCTCCCATCGGTGCCGTGGATCAAGGTAACTTCAGAGCAGTCACCAGGAAATCTCTGACGAGATGGAAATTGCAACGTCCCATGTTTTATGGGGCTTCAGGTAAAGATGATTTGCGTGCATGCAGAAGTATGACACCGGTATAATAGAAGGAAACCCTAGATGACACGGATGTCTGGGGGATGCCATTATCAGGCCAGCCAAAGGACCAAGGACAAAGGAGTGATTTACTCCGTTAGAATAAGGCTGTGCGCTTCTAGGTTTTAAGAACGACCGAGGAAACAACCGGGCTGCCTGTCTTTCCCAGGAAGCAGCGTTACAACACCGACAGCTTGTTCCACTTAAACGCACCCCACTGTAATAACAGAATTACTTGGGAAATGAAGACACAACATAACAGCCTTTTCTTAGTGCTTTACAATTCTCAGGTCAAGTGCTAATACATACTACAGAGCTCTCTCTGGCAAGTATTGTTAGAGCTGTCATTAAAGACCTCCAAAAGTCTTAACTGCGCAATTGAAAATGTTTCCAAATCCTCTTATCCCAAACATAACAAATCTCGCTGTTGTTAAATCTGATGTTTTGTAAATTTGATACTACTTGGCTTATTGAGGGGGTTGGAGAATGTTTTTGTGCAACAGCACAGATCCACAGAAAAGGAATAATGCATCTTCGCGGCGAGGGAGCGACGCGGATCTCTGGGAAGGGATTTACGCAGGGCGATGGAAAAGGAGAAATCAAAGACCACCTCTACTACAGTACGAAGACGATTCTAGGATTAAAAGGCACAATGATGCCGCCCAATTACAGCTCTGTCTGGGTCATGCGCTATGTGTAGCAGAAAGAAGCAAGATGGCAGATACCCTGGGTTATTTTAATTAATTTAATCATGTGACTAATTGGTCTCTGCTGGGTTTCTGTGGTAACTGCTTCCTAAGTGCTGATGGGCAATTGTGTTAAATGTAGCTTGGAAACTGCACATAGGGTGCAGTGCCTTCTAGAGAGCAAAGGGAATTGTGCAGCTGTGCTCGGAGGGTGCTCCTGCTGGGGCTCTGATTATCTCCGAGCAGACTGCTTACAGCTGTACTGTCCTCCTCGCTCCTCCGCAAGCACGCTTCCCCAGAGAATACGCTTATGTGCAGAAAACGCGCTAGACGTTCTTCCCCTTGTGCGTGAAAGCAGATTTCCTGTAGGGCTACGTGAAGGCACACGGACACAGCAGAGCACATGCGATGTGGGAACAAAGGGGGAGCAGCTCCGGAGCCCTGCGTGCACGACTGCAGCCACTCCTGCGTGCACAGCGTGAGGCCCCGGGAAGCAGAACCATCCTCTCGCCGGTGGCTGCGTTCGAGGGTAAACCCATTGCTGAACCCCGGCAAAAACGACACGCAAATCTGCTTGTTCTGACTGCTCCCGCACCGCATGTTTTATTCATGAAATCCCTACGTCCACACGGGTCACAAACAGCACGGAGCCCTGCAGGGTGGCACAGAGCGGGGCTCAAAATTGGCGAACATGGAAATGGCTCGTAAAAAGTCATTCCCTTAGTCCTCGAGTTGAATTTCGTGCCACCACGAATAAGAAGTTGTCATCCTGCTGGATCCAAACTTACACACTCTCATCTCCTCGCATGATTAATGTAACAGTGCACATGGCAAGATGATTAATAATAGCAGCCTACATTCCAGCAATCACAATCACACAGAAGAAATGACTGTTTAATGGGGTGGTAACTTAAACCCTGTTAAGCATACAGACATTAAAAAAAAAAAAAAAGAGAGAATCTAAATGGCACCTTTCGACAAAAAAAAATAAATTAAAAAACATCCATAAGACAATACAAGACATGAAGCAAATACGGAACACAACGTGGAAGAGCAAATGCATACCTTATCCTAACCTCGCCGGTGAAAATGCAGAAATAGGTTAGGAAATACAGCAAGACATAGCCAGAGGGAGGTTAAAAGTTTGGCAGCTGCATTCTAAAGGCTAAGAAGGTTCAATTTAATAAAGCAAGGGGAAGGATAAGGCAGAATGGTGAAGGAGGAAAAATGCACATTACCTCACTGCCTTGGGCTACTGGAGAATGAAGAGCTATCAAGCCTGAGTAAGTGTGACACACCTGGGCTTTATTTTATTTAATATAAATTAGGTTAAATTTAAAGTATCTTACCCAGCTTTATCAGCAAATAGTGCTAGTTGTAGACCATGATGCACACACAGAAATACCTAATTCCTCATTTTTCTTGTTAAAACATCACCACTGCCTTGTATCTTTGGATTCAATTATCACCCCGCTGGCATCAGTGGAATCATTGCCCCTGACATCAGCACACCCAAAGTACCTCCTTTGTTTTGACTCTGGTGATCACTGCCTCACTGCATATTCTGTTCTGCAATTTGTACTGAGATATTCAAACCTAAGTTCAAGGCTGAAGACACAAAAAGCTCAAAATAACCCCATTCGATCCACCATTGTAATTAGCTGCCTTTAGGAAATCAGTCTTAGGAAGCACCTTACAAACTGTGCAACGTGTTCTAATATCTCTAGTTGTGTTCTTTGGAAAAGCTTAACATAACAAAGGTACCTGCACATTACATTTTACACTGAAATGTACAGATACAGTGAATTAAAGTCAGCTCTACACGACCCCTCTAAAAATAGCCTTTACTGTGAAAGACTGAACACAACCTCACATGCTGCTTTGATCTGTTTATGAAAAGTCTCCTGTACTTTCTATATTTGCATCAACAGTAAATGTAAAGAAATACGGGAATTTTCAGGATATCTCAAAAGAACAGCATGGTGACACAGATAACTGCATTACCAATTTTAATGAGAGATTTGAGGATGAGTGCAAGTGAGACCAAATATTTTCATGTTAACAAGAATAATAAAAATTTTTCCAGCGACACTACAGCAAATCCACAGATTCTCCAGAGCAAGTAAAAGGTAAATGGAGCTATTACAGTTCCTGGGCCAAAATCGCAACTGATATATGTAGCTCCAGCGATATTAATAGAGTGATGCCTGCTCGTACCAGCTACGAGTTTGGCCAACCAAATGGGACATGTCAATTCAGATTTGGACTATGTCACCAAGTCCCTCGAGCTCACTACGCCACCAGCGCAAGCACTCTGCTCGGAGGATGGGGTCTCACCATACTGCTCAGACCATTCATCCACCCAGCCTAGCAAATTGCGCCTGACAGCAGCCAACACCTGAAGGGAGGAGCGAAAAATATCCTATAATTTTTGCAGTTATAGGGTGCATCTGAGGCTTGGCCTGGCAGGCAATATCTCTGGTGGATGAGGTTTGTTTTTTGTTCCTGTCTTTCCTGGCCTAGCCATGTATTTTGCTAATAATCATCAGTTTTACCAAAACTATGCAACTATTTAATGTAAGCCCTAGTTAAGTCTAAAAACTGGTACTATCATTTTACGGATTAATACTGCCTACCGAACGTGAGTGTCACCCTTTACTTTTTGCAGAAGCAGGAGACGGAAAGCACACCAAAGACAAAGCACCCCTTCTCCCCGCCGGCACCAGTCATGGTGCTTGCTGGGGTTTGCTCATGCCATCCCATTCCCAGCAAAGCCACTGATTTCGGGCCACAGTTGCACGTACTCACACATCAAATTATTATACACTGAAATTGCAATGGATGAAGTTCTTCCCAGCCTTCTCCTCCTTCTCTGCAGGCTTAGCACCCTCCCGTTCCCTAAATCACCTTGGACCGCACATTCCTTAGCCCTGCCCGTCCACGCTGCCTCCAAGTCTCGCTGCTCCTTGTTCCATCCACATGTCCCAGCCACGTGGCTAGTCTCAACAGCCCTAACACTGCTGACCCTGGCCATGGCCTCTTAACTACCACTACATCTGCACGGTCCAATTTATTACCTTTAATTAGCCTCAGCTTCAGCCTGTTGTCCAGCTTTACTCATTCCACCAAGTATTTCTTTCAGGGCTTTTCCCTAGATATATTAACTTGCTTTTGTCAAAGCAAAAGCAATTTAGTTGCTTTTTTTCATTATTTCTAATTCCTCCAGAGAATTATTTTGGTATCTGCAACTCCTCCTAGCTCAGTACCGTCTGCAGAGCTAGCGAGCACGCTGCTCGTTCTGTCCTGGAGATCATTAATGAAACATGAAACAAGACCAACCGAACGCACGTCCCCGCGGTACCTCTCTATCCACACAACCTGATACGCTGCTCTTTATCACCACCCTTTGCTGTATTCCTTCAGCCTGTTTTCAGGCCGCTTGACAGCATTCACATCCGAAGCAATTTGAATTAATCTGAGGGTAAGATTTCATGAGATGCTATTTCAAGTGCTTTACTAAATTCCAAATCCATTAGAACTTCTAATTTCCCTCCCTCGGCTAATTAGCGTGCATGTGTGTACATACTAGCTGTGTTTGTTTGGCAAAACCTCTGTACGCCCATGTTATTTCTTGCCCATATGGTTTAACCGCAGGCAGTGGGGACTTGGTTAAGTGTTTTTTTTTGTGTTGAAGTATCTGCATTTTGTTAAAAAATTCAACTTTTGTTTTTTTTCTAGAAACGATTAATTTTTCCGTAGCAAAGTGAATTAAAAACTTTTGTCACACATATAAAAGCATTCCTCAGCAGTATAAAGTAATTTTTGCGTTGGCACTACTCTCAGGTCCTGCAGAATGCAATCAGCCTCGTGTTGAAATGTCCAGCCTCGTATGGAAATGTGGATCGAGGTATGCTGCTGTGCCAAAACGCATTCATTGCTCGCATCAAGATACCCATAGACATCAAATAACGCATCAAAAATAAACAGCCTTATCCAGCAAACGTGATCTGGAGGCCAAATAAGCTATGTTCACCTAAATATCTTTGTCTACTTACAACAGACAATGTTCTTTACAGGGTTACAACCTGCCAGGTCATGTCTAGCTGAAAGTTACCTTATTCTGCCTTTCCACCACTAAAATAAAAATTATTTAGGAACTCTTGACTTCATTTCCAATGCTCAGGAAGAAAGCAACCTTCTTATCTCTCTCTCTCTCTCTCTCTCTCTCTCTCTCTCTTTCTTTCTTAACACCAGAAAAATGACTTCCAAATTTTCAGGAACAGTTGCTGGTTTTAATGATATATTGCAGATCCTTGTCAATATCTCTGCTGCTTCACACTTTTATTTCCTTAGGAACACTCGGATGAGTACCATCTGGTCCTGGTGATTTACTGCACTCAAGTTGCTGAAGTTGTTCCGTAACTTCCTCCTAAGAGACATCAATTTTTGTTATAAGGCCACACTCTGATTTCCTGTGAAAAGTGTCCTTGGAACAGGAATTTCCCCATCATCCTCTGTGGGGAAGGTGGACACAGAAAATTAATTTAACTTTTCTGCTGTTCTGCTCTTTCAGAAGGGGCCGGAGTCACTGCTGGGTGGCCTACGGGAGCTGGGGACTTAAAAGGGGATGTTTGTTTTATTTTAATAGAGATATTTTTTCTACACCGTCTACAGAGATGTGTATATATGTCTTTCCTTTAATTTCCCTGTTATAACTGACCTTTTGTTATAACTGATCTGATCGTGTCCTTAGATTTTTTGAAGGAGGAGCTTTGTCTTAAAAAAGTCACACACTTGGTATTTCTGGTGCAAGTGTGCCTGGGACCCCACTGGCGTTTCCATAGTTTAACAACCACGCTTCCAATTTGGAAAAAAATGTTTTTTCCTCTCTTGCTGTGTGAAAAACCACAGAAACAATGCGAAAGCAGACCACATGCAAAATACTGAAACGGCCTGTACACAATGTACAGTCAAATATGCACAGGGCCTGATCCAAAGCTCAGGAAAATCAATGGGAAGTCACCCACTGACGCCGATGCAATTTGGACCAAGCCCAAAGTAAGCTCACCAAAAAGCAGAGCGAGTTTTTTTGTCTCATCTCTCAGCTACAGTAATCATAGGTGTTGTTTGCAACAGTAGTAGGTAACAAATTTTCCAGTCGAAGTGTGATTTTTCAGTTGACAGTGTCCCTTTAAGCTTATGCACTTCTTCACAGAACTACGCCAGATTTACTCTCCCCTTTCTACTTTTTCCTTGCTCAGAGGTATATGTACCATCTGTGCATCTAATATGGTGTTCTTAAATAGCCTCCAGAGTGATTCAATGCTTCTTTTTCCTTCTTTAAAACTTTCTCTTGGTTAACCCTTTTCCTCATTATTTCAGGGCCTTCTCCTTCAGAGTTCCTCTTCCTTCCTTTCCTCAGGGTGAAGTTACCGTACGGTGGTACTGAAGCTAGGAGTGTACTCACCTTGGACAAAAACTCAGTAAGCTGAACAAAACTCAGTAAGAGTTGCATTACCAAAACACTGATACTTGTACATTGCTCCTACAAATGGAGACATAAAAATCAACCAACTGACAACAGCCAGTTGAAGCTGACCATTCCCACCAAGCCATGAAATTATTCAAACCCATCTCCTCATAACATCTAAATGTCATTTTTCTTTTTAAATCCATAGATTAATCTTTTAATACTTGTATTATCAGACTTATCACTGGAAGCTTTCAAAATCAGGCTGGACGGGGCTTTGAGCAACCTGATCTGGTGAGAGATGTCCCTGCCCATGGCAGAGGGGACAGACTGGATGGTCTGTAAGGTCCCTTCCCACCCAAATGTTTGATGGTACGTAGTTCCAGGAGCTCTCATCCACCTGGTTTGGTAGTGCTGTGCAGCACAACTATGAAAGCGTGGAGGCTAAATTGAAAATTATAAGGTTAATTGAGGCCGAGTTGTTGTTTGATTCATAACTTTATGGGTTTCACGTTTGACTTGGCAGTCTGAATTTCAGGGTAGGGAAGGGCCGCAGGCGCATGGGACACACAGCAGCTGCATCTGTGTGCTACGGGAAAAAGTCCTGTATTTGGCCACTGCTAACGGGGGGAGCTGAGCCCCTCGATGGTCCCATGCTCTCCCAAGGGAAGCCGCACGGGGCTGTTACGCTACACCGAAGTTCCTTCCTCATGCAAAGCCCAGCTAAGAGCCAGAGGGCCTCTCTGCTCTGCTTTCCAAGCCAACGGGTGGAGATGGAGCACGTCCCCACATCCCCACATCCCCACCTGCCCAGGACACTCCAAAACCTGGCCACCACCCGAGCAGCTCCACCAGCACCGCCGACCCAAGCACCCCTATGTGCAACGAAGGCAGAGCCTGGCCACCGGCTCCTTAGGCAGGAGATGAAATAAACCAAAACCATCTGAAGCCGCATAGAGGCACAAAACCCTCCCACCCCCAAAACCAGCAGATACTTTATGACTGCTTCTAAAAATTATTAAACAGATGAGTACATTTACTCGAGCTACAAAATTGCATCCAGGCTGGCAACTTGCAACATATGTTTACTTTCAGCCCAATTTAAATTCAAATGGGTGAGTTATAAATGCTTGGGTTTTTGACAGAGAGCAGCCTGTAATTGCACTTAGCTGGCCAGCAAACAGTCTTTTAGTATTGCAGAAATGATTTTCTACAGGAAAGATATTTGACGTTTTCAGACTTCTGCCCTACAAAAACCACCTAGCTCCTCCAGCGAGTTTAACACTTGCACATCAAGCACTACTTGATATACGGCAAGAAGCTGACTTTAACTAACAATTCCCGGTAGTAGATTTTCCTGTTCTTCCGGCAGTTTCTAAATCATAGCCATTTGGCCTCTCCTAGCCTCGTGGAGATTCATGAGGCCAGATTCAAGGTTAACATGTGTACGGGCTTCTTCCATCTTCCCATAAACCAGTAAGTGTTTGCAAACAAAGCTAAAGGGATGAAACTTTCCTACCTAGAAGGGGACAAAAGACATGCAGTGTGATTTATTCCTTTGGTCTGACACAGTTTCATCCTTGAATTTGACCCAAGATTTCTGTGCGTGATGGAGAGGGAAGTCACCGCTTCAGAAGAGCAAGAGAGTAACTAAATACAGACCAGCAGCTTACAACACGTCACCATTCCCCTGGACTGCCACCTCACCTGCACAAATTACTCAGCCACTAACTAATGCTGGAGAGAATTGCAACAGCGACAGGTGCTCCTAAGAAAGGACCAGAAATAACAGAATTGCACCTAGTTAAACTGTGTGGTTAATTGTAATACTCCAAGCATCTTTTCGGGAGTGTGATCAACGGGGTGTCATTCACAACAGCGTTCCTAATCCAAACATATTTTTGGAAAACCATATTTGCTTAATTTTGCTTTTTAAATAAAAATATATAGAGAGTGAAAAAATACTCAAGCTACTTTTTCAATATTTCCCTAAGTTAATGAGCTGACTGGGAAGTGAACAGATGCATTAAGCCAATAATTTATTCAAATGTCATGATATTTTTGAACAAACACATTATTTAACATGCATTTCATTATTTGCCCAGCTCTTATTAGTATTAATGATTGATGTGTTCATCAGCAAAAGGGAAAAGTGGCATCAAATATAATCTGTGCAAATTAGATTCACTTTGGAGATCTACCCTAAGTTTTCATCAGAATAAGCACCGTTTTCGATGCTCATTCTGTACGGATCGTGTGGAAACAAAGCTGGAAGGTGCAGAAATTTATATGGGGTCAAGGCAGCTTGGGCTAATCTAACGCAACGTGGACTGGAGTGCAGGGGAGAGTGGTATTTTATTGCATGACTGTCTAGCTCACGTACATCGGAGCCAAAGGGATTCAGAGGTAAAGTAAGAACCCAAGTGTATTGTATCCGCTCATTTTCTGAATGCATCATTGTTATGCATCTGAACTCTTTAATCAAAAATCCCCTGGTGATATAAAAATGTTCTGGACACAAATCATGAAGCCTACCTTGCCAAACTTTTTAACAAAGCAAAATGTCTGTTTTTCCCCTAGCATCTCTCTTTCCCTTCCAAAAATTCATCTAAGTGATTTAAGACTTCAGTAAAACACTTTAGTAATCTCCAGAAAAATAGCTACCAGCAATCTTTCTTCCTCAGTCACTCTGAGGACGTATCTGGTAGAGAGAAACTCCTTTCACGTCTCCAGTATCAATGTGCCACAACATCTCCCTATTTAAACCCACGCCATTAGTCTAAACTGCGTACACCCAGTGTACGAAAACCTTAAAAGCATTTCTAGTCAAGTCCTAACGCAATTAGTGGTATTTTGTTGTAACATCTGCACATAAACAGAGCCTGCTTCTGGCACCAAGGAGAGATGCAATCGCTGGAGCTGTCCAGAACTGATGCGAGGACACCTCGCGTAAGCTGGTCGATTCATTCGAATCAAACGCCTGCTGTCCAAGAGGCAGCAGATTCTCGGGTCCTAATTAGCACATTCATCTCGATACAGCCCAAGTAGCCAGCATGCGACACGACTGATGTAATGTGACATGGTGGTTAAAATTAAAAGTGAACACGCCTTTTAATTGTATTGGATACCTGCTAGCAATTCAGACAATGGGAATTTGATTCAAATTTATAGTATTAAATGGCAGCAGATGGACAGTAAAATGTCCATCGAGTTTGCAAACTGACAAGCATGCTGGTTTGCCAGATCCCTTCATTAAGGCATTGGTGGCATCAGTCAGGTGCTGATGCATTTCATCGTTAGCAGTGTTAATACATTTTGCTTTGGTGTGGGTGAGCAGTGAGATACGCTGACTGATGTTCTCTGCAGGTTAATTTGGAACTTCCTCGCCTCTTCGAACCATGGAAAAACCTTCCTCTGGTTTAGGGAAGGAATTTTACGAGCCTTCTGGTTTCAGTATCCAGTAAGCAAAAAGGCCAGCTGATAACAGCTGGAGAATGCTGCACACTTTTCCTTCTGACTAATGCCACCCATCTCTTTCACGGCTCGGGATTTGCTGTTTATCTCAGTGTCTGCTCCAGATTTTTGGGTCGCCGTCTGTGGCCTTCTACCCTTCGCATACTTTAACAACATCCTCTGAGGGAGGATGTTTTCCTTCCCCCCCTTTCCCAGACAGTTCCTCAAAGAAGTTTGTAACCGTGCCCCACGCTTAAACTATTTCCTCTGCAGACTCAGCGTCTCATCTGCATTCACTCATCAGTGCTCATTTGTATCTTAACATAGCAATCACAGCTATGGAGATGCTTGTCATCCTTTTCCCCTTCCACCTTCAAGCCTGAGCAAGAAACCTTATTAATTGGCTTCTGTGGCAGATATGCATATTCGCACCTGCATGCGTGCACATCCAGACACGAGCACACGTAAAGCCACGCGCATACATCCTACGTAAACCCACAT
This sequence comes from Anser anser, assembly GCF_964211835.1. Classification (NCBI taxonomy): domain Eukaryota; kingdom Metazoa; phylum Chordata; class Aves; order Anseriformes; family Anatidae; genus Anser; species Anser anser. The sequence continues at coordinate 49,012,033 of NC_139722.1, read as the reverse complement.
CAGAACGAGCAACTTTGTCAACTCTTCATTACATTTCCTTCCTCTGCTGCTCTGTAAAACCAAGACACTTGCATGCAAACCAGGTAGGATACCTGCTCTGCACTGACCTTTCTGAACACCTAATTAATGCAAGTTAAATCTCCAGGAGAAATGGGTTTTCTATTCAGAGCCCCATGTGTTTCAAAGCTTATTATGGAAAAGGAGTCTAAAGGAAGATGTAACAGCTAAGCTTTTCTTTTTTTTTTTCGTCAGGGGCATTATTCGAATCAAGTTGCTTTAAGCGATTTTCAAAATTTTCGTGAATGATCATCATTTTACAAATTAAATTTTGCAGGTGCCTAAGAAAGAGACGAGAGTAACATTTTTTGCCATTCCTCACTGACATAGCAGGGAGATTGTTAAATATTTCTTATTCGCTGTTAGCCTGCATAATTAAGCTTGAAATCAAGAGAACTTTCTCTGACAATCCTCAGTATTAATTTCGGGGAATGATAGCTTCTGTTTACTCCCAGTTTTTAGTATGTGTTTGTATATTCATATCCATACTAATCACATGTTGTTATATATTAATTAACCAAAAACTTATTCAGGCAAGAGTACTAAGGCTTTACGATGCTGTGTGCAGTTTATTGTCTTGAAATATAAATTGAAAACATAAGGAACAGAGGACTAAAGAAACGCCTGTGACTCCCTGCGGCCCCATTTGGTTGCTCACCTTCACCCTTGCCACACCGATGGGACAGGAGAGCATAAAGCACACCCTGCCCGGGGTTTCATTCCACCCCTGCAATGGGAACAGCTCTTGCCACTTCGGGCAAAGCCAGACGCTGCCTCGGCGGATGGTCTGCAGGAAGGACACCTTTGCCAAGCCTGCATCCAAGCCTGCTCGGCGGGCAGGGGAGGCAGCTTCTCCCCTGCTCGCTGCCGACCCACGCTGGGTGCCACGAATCCCTGTCCCATACAGGGGGAACGGACCCCTCACCATTTATGTTTTCGTGCTGCTCAATAGCGATTTGCTTTCCCTCTTTGATTTACGCCTTTCTGTTTGTTTGTATAAATGAAACTTGATTGCGCTGTAAGCACAAACATTTGTCACCTTTTTTTGCTGATGGCAAGGCAGTGCAAAGCAGGGACAAGGTCAAATACGAAATACTGGCTGACAACCCCACAGCCACTTCTTCTCCGAGATCTTAGTCAAATCAAGTAAATTATTCTTTATTGTACCTGTGAACAGAGCCTATAACCTCTACGAATTCAGTCCTTGTGCTAGGTTTGGCCATTTGGTCATAATAAATTTGTTTTCTGACCCATTGATTCAATAAACTTAATTTCAAAATTAATCTTTTCAGGCTTCAAACTCACTGGATCCAATTATGAATCCAATAGTTCCCTTTAAATTTAATACTCTGAAACTTGGTGGTCTAATGCTTTTTGCCCTTATGTGCCTCTTTGGTGCTTAACTTTATATTAGTCGGCCTATAAACCTAAATCTCTTAGGAAGAGAGCGTCAGAACAGCTCCCAGTCTTAAATCTGTTCTATCACAAACATTGGTATGAAATGCTCCCTCTCCCGCAACTCTTTCTTTTAATTGGTATTATTATGCACAACAGGTGATCATTATGCACTAGTTCAGTATCTATATTTGACTATGCATACCAGACCAAACAGAAATAAGAATTTAGATTTTTATTATTTTTGCTGGGGGGGGGGGAAGGTGGTACTTGGAAGTTTCTTCTAAATCAGATATAGTCTAAACAATTCACTCTCTGCCTAAAGGGGTAAGAAAAATCAATTTTTTCTTCATTTATTTCTAGTAATTTAGATAAAATTACAGTCTGTGGGGAGAGCCATTATAATTGCAAAATATATATATTTCCCTTCTTGCGAGGCACGGTTGCTAATACGGCTAATTTTAAATGGTCATGGCTGCAGGATACTCGGGGTAAAATTTGCATTTCTTACGAGAAAAGCAACTTCCGATTGTGCAAGTCTTTCTCCTTAGAAGCTCTCAGACTGGGCCACGAAGCTCCCCATCAGCCCTGACTACGCACCCAGACGGTGCCTGGAGCTCAAGTGGCACGGAGGGACAAATGCACACCTCCCAGCTAGGAATCCCTGGGGGTGCACACTTGCCCTGCCTATGGGAGAGGATTTTGTTATTAAGGTGGCGACAAAAATCCTAATTCTGAGCACAGCGATTGGCATTCAGGGGTGTGGAATTTGCAGCGTTACTTAGTGGCGTTTCAAGACGTCAGCAACGACTTAATTTTTACTGTTTAAACAGCCCGATTGTTTTAAGCAAGTGCTTATTGCAGCACTTCTCATCTGAGGGAGAAAGGGAAGACTGCTCAGCATGATCCATTAGGAAATTCAAGCCTTAAACCAAGTGACCACAAAGTCCTATCGGCTCCCTGAAACGCAGCAGCTGTACATATTTAATGTAATACAACCCTATATTGTTGCAGAGGTCCGCTGTTTAAAACACACATAAGGCAGGTGAAACGTGACTATTTTACTCCTCTGTTTGAAAAATGAGAAAGTGTGGAGCAGGGTAACTTCTCAAATACATAAATAAGCATTAGGCCCATGGAGAAGACAGGTACGCTGCTGCACCAGTACTAACAGATTAAAGGTCAGCGGTTAAATCTGAAACTATCGCAGCCTTGTTCCTTCGATCCTGTTCCTCAACACTCTGCTCTATTACTAACAGGTGAAGTGCAAAATAAGAAGCACGAAGGTCTGCTGAATCCTCCCATACCTGTCCTAATTTAATGACTGCATTTCCTAAATATTCTGTCCTCTGATCATTTAATGCCACAAATACACATGCAATGGGCAGCTCCAGGTTTCCCCAGCTGGGTTGGATTCTGTGCAATTACCAGTCCCACAGGTGCAAAGAGGGAGAAAATTTGACTCACTGCCTTATTTTGAAGCAGAGACAACAAAGCAACCAACGTTATCGACTTTATGTTATCTTGCCGTGTTTCGCCAAGTCCTCTTCTATGACATTTTGTTAAATTGTGACCTCTTCAGTGAAGGATAGGGCATTTCACTGGGATATAGTTTTATATTAGAAGATTAGGAACATCTATTTTTATTTAGCTACATACTAAATAATAAATGGTACAGAGAGTTTTCTGGATGAAAAGATGAGGAAAATATTCAGAACTGTTTAGCTTCCAGAAGTTAATAGAGGTATAGAAAAAAGGGGGAAATAAGATGATCTGAGTCATCCTTTCTCATAATACAAGGGCAAGGTGACATCCAACAAAGCACATGGGTAATAAATTCTAAGTTAGGTAAAAGGGAACTTTTTCATGTTACCTGACTGATTGAATTCATGGCCATAAACTATTACTGAATCGTACTACTCATGGGTTAGTAAAACACTGAAGTATGCCTATGCATTATGTTAACATTGACTTACTTTTAATTAGCAGGGGATCTAAACCTTCCATATCAGGATCTAAGCTATAGATTAAAGAGCATCCACCATCAGCTGGACGTACTTTCTCAAGGTTTCCTGAGTTATCTAGTGCTTATTGCCGCTGGATATACGGGACCACCTAAGTAGGATCACTGGCAACGCCTCCACTCTTAGGATCTATTTTACTCAAGCCAATTTGTGACTGAAAGTCATGGGCACGTCATCTGACTGTGATCTGGATCCTGTTATCCCAGTGTCTGTCACACCGCAAGAGACATTGAAGAGCATGCACATAAGTGTGCAAGCGTGCACATACACACACAGTACATGGGAACTCCTCCTGAAGTGAGGAGCATCCTAGGGGCGTGTACTTCCCTCCTCTGCACTTCTAGACAGAAGATGTAAACACCACTCCTGGCAGAGGACTCCACGTGACTCTGACTTGCCTGTCTGCTCCAGTAGACGTTATGAGCTTGATTCTCCAAGACTGCCACTGAAATTCCACTCTGCTGATCTTTGCAACCTAATTCTTCAGGCACTTTTTTTTTTTTTTTTTTGGCAGGAGGATGTGACCCAAATTTACGAAGGAGGGTAATTTGCTATAACAGTGCATCTTGAATCTAGGATCTACATGTGTTTATTTGTTATCAGCACATATTTAAAATACCAGACTTGGAGACCTGAATTTTGTTGCAACTTGAAAGGCCTTGAATGTTTTGTAGCATGAGGGAAAACAGTACCATTCAGAAAACCAAGATGTAAAGGGTTTTATGAAGAATAAATATTTCTAAGACAATAAAGGCTATCCAAAGACTCCTCTTGCACTAGTAAATACCAGAAGGACACAGCTACTTTTTTGACAACTAAAAAAAATGCTGGAGTGCTCCTTCCTTATTTTTCTTTACATGACATATCGCACATACTGCTGCAGAAAAACAGCTGCTGAAGTGGCCTAGAGGGCATTTTCAGGCACTGTACTTCAGCGATTACAGCAATTTTGTAGGCATTCGATATTAGGATTACATTCTAATTTTAGACAAAGTTAAATTTAAATTGAGTAGGAGGGGTTTTCATGCTACTGTAGATGTTCTAACATCACTTACCCCAAACCAAAAACTGTGTAAGGTCTGAATTTTGCAGCTATGATCACGTATTAGCCACGGTACACTTTAAAGGAATGCAACTATAGCTCACTAGGCTCGGTGGGAAGATGTCCACTATCACAATGGGACCAAGACTTAGGCCTTAAAAGCATTTACCTGCTGGCCACAATCCCACTGTCATGGAATTTGTGACACAACCTGCGCTACCTGGTAAAGCTGACACAGTCACACACAGCCACCCTTTGCTCTATTGCATGGTGCCTCCTCTTAGTGGTGTGTGTGCAGCAAGCATCCTGAGACCCTGAGGCCAAATCAGGACTCTTATGTTCTTGTTTATTATTACCTAAACTCACTGACTCTCACAAAACCCAAGCATCAAGCTGAAGGAAACTGAAAGAAACAAGGTTAGTAAAGGGCTGACAGTCCAACAGACAATACAGATGGAAAGTGGAGGGACTGGGTGAAACAGAGAAAACAAAAGAAAAGAGCTTCTGTTAGATGCTAAATGAGACCCAGGCTGGGCCCAATTAAAGCTATGTCTATGCAGGTTACATCTTTCCTTATTTCTCTTACCTTGTTTCTCTTGAAATATGCTCTTCGGCAAGCTGCAAAGCACTTCTCGCTGCAGAAGCATTTCACTTCACTTCCCATACTCAGGGAATAGCGCTTGATTCCAACTTTCTGGCACCAGGCACACATTATTTGTACATTTGACACATCATCTTCTACAACAAAAATATAAGAACAATGTTTACATGAGATGCAAACACCTTCCTCAGACATCTGCACACTTACTCTTAGATACAACCGGCACCGGCTCATCTTATTTCTAACCTCTCAGTGTTTGGGAGTGGAAATGTGCCTGCCTGCGACTCCCAGCTCCTTCCACGGGTGACCTGTGCCAGCCAGGCTTAGCAGACTGGCAGAGCTTCTAGGACGGCTGGAAAAGATTATTAGCTTAAAAACGGTGCATTGCTGAAAAGCTCTGGAAGTCTCGAGAGCTTTTCAGCATGTGTAAGAGTGCACAAGTCTTTATTAAATAAGCAACCAGGAACAGAGGCTTAGTAAGTCCTGCTCTCGTTGCTTACAGGCCACTGCAGTAGGCCCTTCGGGTATTCTGCTTAGCAAGCTGGTGACAAAACACGCCTGGACAGTACTGCACCAAAGCAGGTCTCTAACAAGAGCCCTCTGTTAAATGAGAAGGGAAATGAAGTGCCCCACTCCAGTGCTGTTTCGCAATAATGACAAGTGTGTAAAATGGGAGCTTTCACTGGAATACAGCAGTCACCAAAACCCGGACTTGAGCAAGAAGGGAGATGCAGCACTGGTAAAGCCTGCCAGGCTACTTCCCAGTCTTCATGCTCATCAACCAAATTTTAATTCAGACCCCCTGAGCAAGCTCTTCTCAAATGTGTGTTGTGAATGTGACGTGTATGCCTTCTGAGATGCACAACTGGGCTTATTACTGAAGTCCTAGCGACATCCTTGTGCAGTCGTCATTCTCAGCCAGCTTCACAGACAGGGGCAGGGAATAGTTAAGCCTCCTGGGCAGACGACTGCAGCAAGTCAGCAGGAATCGTTTGACTCAAAACCCAGAGTTCTTCAGTCCCGATGTCCACTCTATTGTACAGCACGACCTTTCGGTTACAGGCAGCAGCCATTGTCTAACTGCTGGGAAAAAAAGTCCCCGAAGACTAATTGTTAAAGCAGTTCCTAGTCCATGAGCTGTGGAGAATTCATGGCTCAGAGAGTCTGTCATGCAGCCATCCCATTTCCCTATAAAGGATTTGTTTTCGAAGCTACACTGTCATCGTTCTGTAAAATTATTGGCAAACTAATTTTTAGCAGAGTGATTTGGCTCCTTTCCCCAGCTGTCATAACTCAGAACTACGTGCCGCATTTTATTCACCTTAACGGAATAAATATTGCCAGTTTAATAACTTTTTTCCTTCCACAAACTGTGTTATGATTTACAGCTACAAATAAAATTGTACAATGTAAAAAAAATGACCTCTTAGTTTTAATCAGACCGTCTACCCTTAAAGCCGTATTTAAGGCTAAGTTGTAACACAGATTTGTCCTTAATGCATTTCATCATTTACTCTTTAGTGGGATTTGTCAATATTATAAATGCTTTAATACACCGAATATCGAGGGAAATCTAACCAATTTGGCCAGGACTCGGGGGGGAGGTCACAGTTTGGGGGGGCAGGCATCGCACAGCATTCCCCCCGTGCCAGCCTCGCTCTGCCTATCCCAGCACAGCACGGCAGCTCTTACCATTTTCATCCCGAGCCATCTGAAGTACCAAGATTTAACAAAGGCGTCCCGATCCGGCTGCTTTTGCACCGTAACCAAGCAATTCCTTACAGGCTGAGCTTGCCCCCTTTGAATGCACCGGGACAAGAGGAGAGCCTGCGAGCCGAAGGAGAACAGCCGGCAGCCTCCTGGTTCAGGTAACAGCAACCTGTATTTCCTACTGACAAGAAGTGTTTTGTCTCCAGAAAATAGACCTACCAGTGATACCTTTATAACAGCCTTCATTACTGGTGAGAATAACTGTCATTAATGAAAACAGAAAATTACAGAGCTGAAAGAGAGTTCACCGTCAAAGCAGGTGCCAGAGCACCTCTTTTTGAAGCAGGCCAGCTTGTCTTGGGCACAGTTTTAAGGAGAAGCAGAGCTCTGCCACTGGGATTTCTCAGGAGTTTTCATGCGTGACTTAAGAGGGGAAAAACCTTAGCTGCCATTCAGCTCCTGCCCATGGTCACACATTGACTGCCTCCCATGGACCATCAGTAAGAGCACGCAATCGTCCAGTTTTAATTGCACGGCATCCCAGCAGCAACTGTACACACGGAAAAGCCACATCACACACGTCTCTGCGTGATGTTATGCAGGATGGTAAGGCTCATCCACCTCCTTCTGCCGAAGGCTTCCTTTCAGACAGACCCCAGCAAGGAGAGGAGGGGGGGGGGATGATGCCTTGCTCAGCATCGCTTAACTTGTGGTCCATGGATGTGGCAGTCAATAAAACAGCACAAAACGGTCCACAAACTACTACCAGCCACTGCCTGCACCTCCAGGAAGAGACAGCTGATATCTAGAAGGCATCATCAATATTAATCGAAATTTTCATCGTTTTGAAAGGAGGAAGGGCAAAGTGGAGGGAGCCTGCCTAAATATGAAGAACTTCAATTATTTCTCTCTTCTACTCCCTCCTCCCCAAGGCGTTAAAAAATAGTCACACACAATATAGTCCCTTTAACTGTAACAGTAATAATAAATGTAGATGCCTCTTCCATTTATAAGACTCAGGAACACTGCTACAAGAGAATTACCTGCACGCTGGGGGGTCACGGCATGTTTTCCCTGGAAGAGCACACTGATATATCACTTTTAAGTCACATCTGCCCTCTCAGGTGTAGGTTTGGCCAACTAAATTTCTGATGCAACTGCATCTCCTCGTAATGCAATTCAGCAGGTGAAAAAGGAGAATATCCAATATCTAATTCCCCAAGGATCATCAGCAAGAGCTGCGCGCAGCCCAGCGGGAGGAGAATTTGCTCTAAAACCAACTCCTTTCTTTTAGCTCTAAGAGAAGCTAACTAGGGATAGGTACAGAGCCAGGCACCAAGGCTTAAGCAGCAGGGTACGTGGATGACAGCTAGGGACAATAAAGGCCCAGACCTGATAGTGTGCTTTCCTTCTTGACGGTGTTTACATGAGATCTGAGCAGAAGCTGTGAAAATACTTGCAGGATGTTTCACAACAATGTATTAAGCTTAGTGACTGAAAAAGAGGACTGCAACATTAACAGAAAATTAATAGTCCATGTATTTCTACCACTACAATCCACAGCAGTGGGAAGCAATAACTTTCAAAAAATCCATTAAGATTGTGTGAAATAAGGAAAGCCAAAGGGTGGTGCTTTAATTGCAGCCTTCCTAAACACAAACTGGAATAATCCGAAACCAGTAATTCAAATTTTCCACTCAAGATAAGATTCCTCTCACTTTTTCACAGACCTTTGTTTCCTAAGTCCAAATTCTTTAAAAATCACTTTACCAGACTCTTGCCTTTCTTTCAGGAAAACGTATCAAATCCCAGTATCTGCAACGCTCAGCAAGAAGAACCTGGGACAAGAATGCAGGGCAGCGGGGAATTTCAAATCAAGTAGTTTGAGACTGCTTGAGTTCGAGACCACGTCCTGAATCTTTCTTCTAAAGTCTTTTGGTGGGACAAGGCCCTGGGCAACCTGATCTAGTGGGTGGCATCCCTGCCCATGGCAGGGGGTTGGAACTGGGTGGGCTTTAAGGTCCCTTCCAACCAAAGCTATTCCATGATTCTGTGACTCTTCCAGGTTAGGTCTGCACTAAGAAAGCATCTTCTCGATAATCACATGGGTGTACGACATGGCAATGCTCTCCAGTGTACACAAACTTTTGCTGGTAGCCTCACTGTGCATATCACAGAATCACAGAACTGTGGGGTGGGAAGGGACCTCAAGAGATCATCGGGTCCAACCCCCCAGCCAAAGCAGGTTCCCTAGAGCAGGTTGCCCAGGTAGGCATCCAGACGGGCCTTGAATATCTCCAATATATCCTCTTGAGTAACAGGAGCTCACCCTGACAGCATGCCCATGTCCACCACTTGAGCTCTCGCTGGAGCAGCTCTGCTGATGAAGATCACTCACCACCAACTCAGGACTCACATAAGTTAGGCTGACACGCGTTTGTAAAGTACAAAAATGACATTTGCAAGTCTTAGGACAGATCATTTTGAAGTGAAAGCAATTGATTTTTTTCTCCATCTAGGCTTGCCACTTTATGACCCGCTCTTGCAATGTGCTGAGCACGTTCTCAGATTTGTCACGCCTGTGAGGGATAGCACGGGTACTCCTACAGGTAAGACAAAGGGGAGCTGTCAGAGCCACACTGAACAGCAATGTTGAGTTTTCAGCAGAATATCCCCATGGCTGTTTCCTGCAATCGCATCAGGTAATAGGAAGGCGTATTCCTTCCACACGTAGTACAAGACCTGAATTTCCAGCCACTCTTCATAGGAAGAGCTATTGTGGGAGTTCCAATACCGTGTTTTTTCTGCCCCCGGGTTGTGTCACTACAGGTGGAAGAAGTACTCCCTGCACCCACTGCACAGATACTATTCAGATACATCTCCTTGTGGTTTTTTGCTTGTGTATTTTTCATAATGAACAATGCAATAAACACGGTGTGTTTGCAGTGTTAAATCATGTTCCCAAAGGGAGCAGTTTGTATAACAAGATAAAATTATCACATTATAATAACTAAATATGCATCAGTCTAAAGCATGCTCCAATTAATCATCAAAAGTTTGCACCGCCTCTTTAGGTCTTAATTAAGCAGAATGTTTGGATTCTTTTTTTTTCCTTTCAAACCAGTGTGAAGGAGCTGCAGAAAACTGTTCCTCTAAAACCAATGAGCAGCATTTTAGACTAATCGATCTTATATGGAACTGTAATTTGGAGAGGTGGGGAGAAGGGAAGGAAGGCAGCGAGCACAATAGTGCAAATCCATCATGTATAGCTCTGTCCCTTTATCTAGGGAAACCAGCATGGCCTACAGTGCTTAGCAGGATGATCCTAAAATCCCTACAATTCTGGAGTTAAATCCCGATCAGTTTACTAACTTTAAGGCTGCAGAATTCTGCTAATACTGTTTTGAACTCACTGATAGGCATTTTCAACTTTAGTTTCATGAATCCAGACAAAACTAAATGCAGTCACAGCTCTAATCCTGAAGATTACGATGATCCCTGGACAGGTGCTCCAAAATCTTACTTTCCACATTTCCTTGCAATGAATTCCGCAGGAGACGCTTGATTGTTCTGGCAAGAAGAAAAAAATTACTCCTGAAGGTGCCCACCTGCAGTACCACGACGGTGATGTTGAGCAGGAGGAGGACGATGAGGACGCAGGGTCAGGGACAGAGATCTCAAAGGGTACATCCTCCGGACTAAGCGAGTCCATGCGGAACCTGTGCCTTGGCTGGGGTTGTGTCTGTGACCTGATACAGAAAATACTCTGGCAGCCCATCCTCCTGTGTGCCTCCCTGCAGCCCGACTCTTCCTGGCATGTGAGTTTCCTGCCACCACGGATATCAGCAGCCAGGCCTCACCACTACTTCTTTCTTATTTATTTATTTATCTATTTATTTTTAACCCTGTTTCCTCTTTGCTGCATCCTACCCCCTCACACTGGTAGTTTGGATCCCAGTTTTTTTGGGGGGGGGAGGCTTAAGGAATCCACCAGAACAGTCCCTTAGCCCCATGCTGGGAACTACACCCAATCCACCAGCACACATCTTTACATTTTATAGCTGTTTTCATTAATGTTTTCTAATGAAAAGCTGCAAAAAGATCTGAAGACTAAGATCTTAACTTGACATGTGCAGCATCAGCAGTAAACGTTTGTGGTTCCCACTGGGACCAGTCAGGATTTCATACTGGTTAATCCTGAGTTACCTGGTTGGCACTCTGGCTTTCCACTGAAGACAACCAAGCAGCACGCGTTCAGATTTTGTCACCTCCAAGCAGTTCCTGAGGCAGATGTGCCCAAGCAAAGTAGAAGCACCATTTCCATACTTTTTCTTATATCCAAGATGCTTTATCTGATTAAACTTAAATTTAAAAAGGGAACAAACAAAACGTGTGCAATATTTCTGCAGAACTCTTTGTTAAGCACTGCTCCTCTAAATAGATGGGGTGCGTGACAAACTTAAGGTACAAGAAGTACCTTGGAAAAAGTAATTATGAGAGGAAGATTAAAAAACAGGGCTTACAACAGAAAGCTTGTTGCTGCCATGGCCGTGGAAATATCTCATGGGGTCCATAGTGCATTTCCTTTTAAAGCCCAGTCTCTTAAAGTTCACTGCTCTGCCAAGGAAGTCAAGTGTCCCAGCTCTTTTCAAAAACTCATTTGGGGGAACTGTGGCTTGCCTATGTTTACTATGCATGGGTTGAGGCGTATTCTCATGCGTAGTTCAGCAAGAGCTGAATGCCCACCACAAATAAAAGCTGGCATTCAGGCAGGTTTTAAACATGCAAAGAAAAAAGCACCTATTTCAGCTAATGGAGGGGGAACTCCCTGTGCATTTTTAATATATGCTATTAAAGTGCATATGTGGACTTTGTGATTTTCTTTTTAGCACAAGGGAAACACTCGGCCCTCCACAGAGAGCAAAAGACATCAACAATGGGCTAGAAGAGGCAGGCTGATGGGCAACCACTGGCATTTTAAAACACAAGCACTAATAACCCTACGAGCAGTGTAAATTAGATGATTTTTCAAACCAAAACCAAAGCAAGTATTTGAAGAGCATTGACTAAGATTTGTTGTGGAGGTCTTTATCAGAGCGCTAAAGCTGCAGTTAAAGAAATTGTAAAACTGTTCAGCAACTGGAATAAGATTTGGAAAATACTGAAGCAGGATCCAGAGTGCAGTAAAATGAAAGTCACCTCAATATATAGGCTTAATTAGGTCTGATAATGTGGTCTTTATTTAAGGGAAACTGCCACTGGGTTCTGCCTGGAATAAGCCTTCTTGGTAATGCAGTCATAGAACCAATTCCTTGGTGAATTCAGACAGATAATTGTGGGATTCGGCTTTACTGCCCTGCTAACTACCATTTAAAAATCTTTTATGCTTTTAGATCCCCCCAACATAATTTAAATATTGATACAGTTTACAGCACGCAGCTCCAGAGCGTTCTTCAGGCAGGGACTCTGCTGCATCCCAGGAGTTGCATGGCTGATGCACCAACTTAACTCCCCTTGCCCTGCCATGGGGGAGCTGGGGCTTGTTTGCAGCACTGTGGGCAGCAGATGTATTCTGTACGTTGCACCTACGTGGGGGGGACACTTTGACAACACCCGAGCTCGAAGGCTGGGCCAAACAGCAGTCATACTCCCCTACCGAGGCACTGCCACGAACATCTCGAGGGAAAGCAAACCAAGGATGAGGGAAACGGAGACACTGCAGCCTGCAGCACGTGCTGGGGGAAGGAGGGAGCGTGCTCTTGCCTGCATTTAAAGGACTTTTTGCACTCTTCTTTTGCATTCTTCTAAAACCAAGAAGACTAGATCTCAGCCATCCTGCATCCCATGCACAACAGATGCCCACGCTTGCCTGAGCAGAAGGGCAGAGTCACCGGGCGCCCTCCCAGATTTCCCCTCTGCACTCATGGCTGCAGAACAAACACTGGGATGGCTGGTACTGAACACTACAGTCATACACCCTGCACAGCTGGGGTGGTATTGTTATTTCCAGATCATTCCTGGCTTCCGCATTTCTGTTCCTCACCATCCCTGTGTTTTTTGTTTTAATTTGAAAACAATACTTTCTTTACGTTGCTTTGTAGAAAGTAAGAATCTTCTAACACCAGGCAGAAGTCGTCTTAGTATCAGCTTGTTGCAACGGGTTGTACTCCAGACTAAGCCTGAAGATCACTCAGACCCGTGGATGGCCCGTGCACCACACGGGGGTGTGGTGCCCATGTGTTTAACTCTGCCTTTTTTGGGTGTAACCTTAGGGTACCACAAGGAGAGAACACCTCTATTGGAGCCTTTTGTATTTGGTCAGGTGGGAGTCTAATGTTTTCCAGGACTGTATAAGCAAATTTTCCCTGATTTGTCATTTGACTAAAACAGAAAGCAGAACAGCTTGGAGATGAATTGTATTCGCACTGCTCAAAATGATCTGGTTTTCAAAACAAAAAAAAAAGTCATAAAATAAGAATGAGGGGGAAAAAGGTTATTTTGTTCACTCTTCAAAGTTTTAGCCTCTTCATTTAAAACGCAAGTGTAGATAGGAGACTGTTTGAAGTTTTCCAGCACACTCAGGGAAGACCTAATCTGCTGAAATCTTCAGTGATTACTTCCTAGACGTAGTTCATGACCAGCACTCCTTCCTCCTCCTCCTTGAGCTGGTAGCTGTTTCTGATATTAGGAATTAAATCTGCCTCCTTGGAAAGATGTGTCTTTCCCCCATGCTTTTTCTACCCCTGCAATTGCTACATTTGTGCACCTTACAGAGTATCTGTCTCATTTCTCCCTTTAGGCTCCTGTGAGCATCCCCAGTGCTCTGCTCTTTCTCTTCTCCTCCTTACCTCTACAGAATCTTACCTTCAAAAATTATTCAACTAATAATTCATTGTGGCTGTTTCTTGGATCTGCTTATCCTCTCCAGACCATTGCTCTCCTGTCCAAATGACTGCCTCAGCCTGTCTCTCTGACGCTTCTTTATGGGTACTGACCCTTCAGTTCAAGATCAATATGGCAAGAATTAAAGTCTTAATATTTTTCCCTGAGTGTTCACTCCATATTCTCTGCTTAGCAACAGTAGACCACACCATCGTCTTTCCCATCCTTAAGGTTCACGATTTATCCATCATTTTCATTTGTGGACACCCTCTTTTGAGCTAGAATTAAACTTTGTTGACTTTTTTCCTGTGCAACATGCAAAAGTTCTCCCCATCCATCCACAAAGGCTGGACTCATCCTGATTCTCACCATCTCACATCTCAGTCTCTGCAGTGGATTACTACCTGGTTTTCCCTCTGCCCTGCCTTAAGCCTTGTCCATGCCAAACGTGCTGCAAAGAACCCTTTCTCTTCCCAGCATTTTAACCTTGAAGTTTTCCAACTTTTCCCTTAAGACTCCTTCTGCCTGCTCCCTTCTGTCCCCTTTCTTCATTTATTAACTCCACCAAACACAAGCTGGTCCTGTTGTCCCAGCAGGCCAGTCACAGACTGCCCCCACCACGTTGAAAATGCTGGCTTTCAGCTCTAGCAATCACTGATGCCAGGCTTTTTCATTTGCCTACACAATCAAGTAAGTACCTTTGTGCTGCTCCCCAGGTTGCCCCCACGCTTGTGAGGGGCTCCGAGAAAACATCCCCCCAGTTACCCTTGCCTGGCTTTGCATCACTCTGAAGTTCTCTGCTTTGATGCAGTGCCCACAAAACGGTGTCAAAGTGCGGTGCCAAGACCACTGCCTCGCACGCTGGCTCTCCTGGCTCCTTTGTACTCCCTTTTCTACTTGTGTTGACCCGTTGCTTCTTGCCTTACGCTTCACTGCAGGCTCTTTGGGGTGATCATGACTAGGGCTCCTACGCCCTAAGATAAAACACAGCAATTACTACGTGTGCCTATTGCAAATCCCACAAAGGCTGTGGTTCTCCTCCCTCTCCAGTCCTCCCAAACTTTGCTCTCTAAGCCAAAGGTGAGATAAATATGTTCATTTGCTCAGAAGTCATGGTAATCTGGTGCTCATTACTGATCATGCGATAAAGTCAGAGGAGGCAGAGATTATGCATTTCATATCCTTTAAGAGAGTAAAACATTGATTTTCATTATGAACTAATGAAGTAAAAACCTAAAGATGGAGAATACTTATGAAAAGCCTTGTCTGTGTACTACCTTTACGGGTACATCTGAACGCAGGACCACAAGCAGTAGGTGGACAGGCAAAGAACAGAAGGCAGTTGAGTTGGCCAAGGTTCCCCTGTGTCCATTTAACTACTGTTGCAGTAATTTGTTTTTCTACTTCATTGTTCCATCTCCTCCTGCTTGTTTGATGTCATAAAAATCCAGTCGCTGTGGCAGTTTGCACAATGCATGTTACAGCCTTGTGTTCATGTACCACAAATTTCAGCATTCTGGATTCATTCATGACTCAGATTGGAGGAGAAAATAGCTTGGGACGACACAAGCCCTTGATTAAAGCTTTAGGGCCAAATCAACAACAGCTGAGGATCCAGCCCATATGGCCCGAGATCTTTAGCTGTGTAAGGGCTGCAGGAATGGGCCCAAATAGCTTTGGTAATTAGCAAATACCGTATAAAATAGATGAAAAGTCTTTGGCACGGAGCGCATATTGGGTAACATCTGAAAATTACTCATAGCATATTAGGATACTTCTTTGGAGAAAAAACTCAATGGCATAAAAATAATTTGGGAGGGGCCACTGTATCTGTCACGCCGCTACCAATGGGCAAACCGTCTGTTGGACTGACCAGTATTTTATTGTTACCTTTAGTAAGTGCAGTGAAGGGCAGAGGCGACCACCTGCCCCTGGGACCTGGCCCTACGAGCTGCTCTACCTCTGCAGGAGCATCCTCGAGGCTGGTGGGGACTCCATCACCAGAGTGCCTCCCTGCGTGCAACAGGCCAGCATCTTCAGTAGGCACCACGGGTCACCTCGGTCACCCACGAGCACCCAGGTGACAGCCAGGGACTTCTGCAGAAGCGGGACCAAGCCTGCTGCTACCTACATTCACCAATTACCGCACCGTGTACGACAGCAAACAATAACACCGCAATTAATCACCCTAGTGGAGCTCTACGAGTTACTTTCACGGATTATGGTAAGCAGCATGCAGAGCGGAATAAATCATTTTTCACATAAACTCCGAGGAATGGCATGTTATGAAATCACTCCTGATAAAAATCTAATGAAAATGTAAAACATTTCACTGGAGTCTCCTGGGTAGAGTCAAGATCACATTAAACCCTCTAGAGACGATGGTCAGGGATTTCAATGAGAATCAAGAGACAGTTTTCCCAGGATGAGCTTGTTAACCTGATATAAAGACACGATATTGATTTGATGGCTTTGTCTCTTTCACTGTTTCCCTCCTGGAGCCTATTTTTAATTTAATCACCTTTCATTAATTTACTTAAAAGGCTTTATTCATCAAAACAATATCATTTTTTTAAAAGCAGATGTTGCTCAAGTGCTGAGGGAGTATAATCCAGCTTGCGGAGTGTCACAAGCAGCAGAAGAGCCTGTCTGTTGACACTGCATTTGCAGAAGTTTTTCAAGAATATTAACAAAGAAAGTCACGCCCCCACCCTGTCTTTAAGTTCCCTGTGACTGGTTATTAAAGCGCTCTTACAGCTAAGTCACATCCTAGCAATCTCAGGACACGTGTCAATGACAGTCATCATTTTTAAATGTTCATTAGGATTTACCTGCTGGTGGCTTTATGAAAGGTGGCGGAATTAATGGGACAATAATAGGTACATTCCCGTGATCCTTTGACCCTGCTGGTGAGTCTGAAAGTCCATTTCCTGTGGCAAGCCCTGGATAGCTTGTGTTTATATTGTACGGTGAAATAACACTGTCCTCGGGTAATTTCGGTTTTGGCAAAGAATTTTCTGTAAAACACAAAGAACACATTGTACAGTATGACAAATATATTTCTTAGATGCTTTGATACTTTCACCAACCTGTTCATTACATTACTTACCCTAATACAAGAAGAGTGCAAAAAAATACAGATACTTTCCCCTTTAACAAACGAATACTTTCCATTATTCCTCAAACATGTTCCATTTCTTTAAATCAAAATCACACTTAAAACAACTATATTAAAAAAAAAAGTGGGATTATTTTGTCATATATATCTCTAGTCTGCCTTATTTAGTCAATGATTCCATATTCCTGCCCTTTATATGCACTGTTTTCATGGTGATGACACTCAGCATGCCGTGGCTTCACCAGGGCAAGAAGCATAAACTGAAAAATAAAAGAATTCCTAATTCTCGTCTCAATAATACAATGAGTAGTAAGTAGTGGAAAGGATTTAAACAGAGGAACAAAATATTGAAATCAGAGCAAAGTGTGCATGCAATGATGACAGTCATGATTCTAATTCTTTAATCCCAAAGCACTTCTGGATTTGTATTTGTAGGAATTTCTCTAATGCACCTCAGGTAGCTATGGGGTAGGACTTAACTGTTATTATTCTCTCTCCTCCCATCACTCAGAAAAAGAAACACATTTTCTTCTCTCCCACAGACTGCATACACCAAAAATCTCTACCTGGCACAGGTATTCGACATCTTTGTTTGGTACATAAAACATATGATTTGTCTCATGTGCCTACAGAAAAAAAGTATGTCACAGATTTCATTAGGCATAGCCTGGAGCCACAAAGCATTCAATAGAAGATCTATTTAGGAAAACATAAATAAATGAATCCTATTACTGAAGAAATAAGTTTCTTCAAAGGTGGCTTAATGATACTGCATTTTCGATGAAATATAAATATTGATCAACAATGTCACTGCTACACAACTAACAAGATGCAAACATTCATTTTTAACACAGTTCGACTGGTTCACCTTACCTCTAATTTTTCCACCTTTTTTCTAGCCATTTCCTCTTCAGAGCTGGTCTCTCTGGTATCAGTACTCATTGCAACACTCAGTGAGTACAATGCTGCTGCTTGCCACCAGAAAGCAAGCCCAAACACTGCTGTCTGCAAGTGCAGTGACAAGTGGTACCCTAAAAGCTTCTGCAGTTTTCTCTCTATACCCCACCTCTGAGAAACCCTTGCTGGGAAAGCCAAGATCCAGCAACGTCCTACACTCCTTTTCCCGCTGACCACAAGCCCCTACCTACCTGCTGGGGCTGAGGAGTCAGAAGGCAGCAAGTGAACTGCTCAAAAAAAAGGCTGAATCCCATCATTTGCACAGTGAGTAATTTCGAATCACATCGTGTGAAGATCCAGCAGCATCCCAAAAAAACTGCACCCCTTGAGAACTTGTAAAGTACTTGCAGAACACGGCATATTACAAACATCGCCGAGGAGCCTTTTATGAATGTTCAGGATGTTTCTTGCATGAGTTGTGAATATCCCAGCTCGAAACCTTTTGGGATTTTAGAAAGCCTTGAGCCAAAAACCTTTGTTTGGAAAGCAAAAGGGTTTCCTTAAATCCACACCACTAAAAAAACTCTCTCTCTTCTTCCAGTGGCGAGCAGTTTATTGGTACCGTAGGAACTTGACTTTCAGCTGACTCACAAAAGGTATTATTTGTGAAGATGTGTTACTAAGTGCCTACCAACAGCAATTTTGTTAAGTGATTTTCCCTGTACCCTATTGGCTTCCTCTTACTAGAAGGCACTCTCAGGTATTTTTATTTAAATCAACCACAAAGCAAGCAGCAGAACATGCTCCCTAGTCCCCGCCAATTCAGACAGGTTGAGGTATTAATCCTTCTTTGCGAGGACACAGAAACATTAAATCTCATTACCTTTGAGAACAGAAATGTGCTGGCGGCTTTCCCCATCTGCAGAGTAGTTCCTGAATTCAATATCTTCTCCATCCTTCAGTTCAACCTTATCATAACCATACCAGCCAAGGAGCTCATTCATAGTGTTTTCTGCAAAGTTCTGAAAGAGAAAAATTACCTACTTATTTATGTAATCAATAACCATCTGGAATGAAGGGAGGACTACATAAATCGAACGGTATCTTTGCTACACGAGGAAGTGTCAGGTTTGTCCCACCTCCTCAAAGACTAATGTGCATTTCACAAGTCAAGTGTATAAAGTGTAATGCGTTTAAATCTCAGACTGGCACATGTAATTATGACAAAGACTCATACATCTGTAATTTAAAGAAAATGAAAAGGAGAGTTATTTATGCCTTTCTGCTCTGGCATTCAGTGTCGGAAATGTTTTACCATACATTCGTCACAAAAATGTGTCTGTGTTACCATAAAATATTTAAGACTGCAGCAGAAATATAAGATATGAGTAACAGAAAACTAAGATTTTTTCAGGCAGCAGTTAATCAATCTTACTGCGCTACAGCCTTTTCAGCTGGAGGAGGTCACCGACACAATTACAGTTCCTGGAGATGCACATGAACCAAATGAAATAAAATCACATCGAAGACATTCTTCCTCAGTGTTATAAACCCCTGCATATTAAAGGCACTTAAAAACTCTTTACCATGAAGGCATTTTACCACAGTGTTTCACATAAAAATCTCTTACATTTGTTTAAGAAAACCCTTCTTCTGTTTTGCCATATTTATTTTCAAAACAATTTCCAAGCAGCAGCGTGCTTACATTTTATGTTTGTGTGGAAATGCAAAATATGGAACACGACTGCCATAACTCTCAAACTTCCCTAGAAAACACGTCCTCCAGGTCATGTGTCAAAAATATTTCTGCGGAAAATGCTCATTACCGGGCCAGGAGATTTAGTGGAGTAAGTCAAGAACCCTGCAGCCAGGCAATGAAGCTTTGTGAAACTGGATGGTACCATGGAGGCACGGCTTACGGGTTTAGGAAACTCCTGGGGGAAACCGGCTAATGAATTATTGTCACTGCAAAGGTCAGCTTAAAGTAACATGACAAATGTAAAATGAAACCAAAGAGCCACAAACAAAGCCTTTCAGTTTGGTCTCTGTGTTTTTATTATTACTTTAAAACAAATTCCAAACTTGATTTTACTGTAAAATCTTGACATCTGAAATAACAATCCTGACTAGCAATCTTCCTGTGACCCTGGCTATCAGCAAAGAAAAAAGCAGAACATGACACCCATCCAAAATAAATGCCGTGTGCCAAATCCACAGGTTGCTAGATTTTCTCTAGCAACAGCACCAGCTTAGGTTTTGAGTGGGAGCGAGCCTAATGATAGAAACACAGCGATCCTCGAGTCCTTTAAATAACTAAATAAAATTAATCAGATCCTAATTGCTTCCGGATCCCAAGCTGCAGCAGGCACCCTGCCCCGGACCATCCGAGCCGCGCCGCTGCCGCCTCGTTCATCACACGGGATTGCATAGGTGTTCCTGTCACCCTGGTAAAGCGGCTCTAAGCAATACGCACGGGCCATTTATACTCTGCCAGGAGTATCACCTGTGCCACTGTGCTACAAATACGATTTCCGAGAAAAGGGAAACCAAAACAATAAACCCACGGAGCATCGATTCCCCTGGTTTTTCCCCTTTCACTTGACCTCCCGCTGGAAGGCTCGATTCTGTGGCTCTTTTGTGCAGCCCCAAATTGCCAGAAAACATCGCACCACTCCACACCTGCGCCCAGTTTCAGCACTACAGGTGTGCTAGCCTGTTACGTCTGAGCTATGAGACCACTGCAGTTTGCAACAAAGAGTGCGCTGCAGCGTAATGTGGCTAATACCTATCCCCATTTCTAAAATACATATTTAAATTCTCATGTAAATGATGCTGGTGAGTGAGTGTTTTAAATAACACCAGAAACATTTTTCTAAAGGGTTTTTTGCTTATTAGTTTTAATTTTTGAGATGATTTCTCCTCTCTCAGTGCTGAAAATCCAAATGCAATAACCCCATCTCCACCCCATGGGAACCCAGCACTGAAACAACCCAGAGACAGCAAGTGAAACCTGGCCAGTGCAGCCCACCCAGAATGACCTGAGGGGGTCCGTGGACTCCCAGAGGAAAGCTCCACCACCTTCCCTTGCTCTGCCATGTTTCAGCTGTGGAGATGCAGCCCTGGAGATTAATCCAGCAAGGTGGAGGCCAATTGACAGAAGGCTGCCTGACTTAGACTCCATGCAGCCCAATTAACTGAGTAGCTCCAAATTTGCCTCCTGCGGATGCTTTGTGTTTTATTTGCACTGTTGATCAACTCAGGCAATGAGTAATTTTTAATTATTTGTCAAGGAATATGTAAGCGAGGCTGTGTATGTTTATTCTTTGCTGCAACAAGCTGCTGTCCCTCTTCAGAGCCTCGTCACAGTGATTGTTGGGCTTGCAGTGGCACAAAGCTTTAGAACCTTTCAAGCCTCATTTTACTGTTCATGTTGAGTGATGCACAAAAATGAACAGTCATAATGAGAAAAAATACATTTGATTTTGAGATTAGTCATAATAGAGACTTGACTCGTACAAAATAAAGAAATTAGCAGGGTCTTTGCTATTAACTTCAATGAGAGTATAATGAGGTCACATATCAGTGGTAACAATAGTATCTTTTTCACACAGTGATTTCTCCACAAGGATGCTTGAATTAAAAAAAAAAAGTTAAGCCATTCTCCTTCATAGTTTGTCTTACCTATTACAATGATGGTTATCACTCTTAATACTGTTCTCTCAGTGGCTAACGCCGGGGCTCCATTACAGAGCACTCTGTACATACTGAACCAAGAAGATGATCGCATCCTTAACAAGCTGATGGCCAAAGCTGAGAAATGTGGGATTTTTAATTTTTTTCCACACTGACTCCCATGCATAGATGGGCATCCACAGAGCTACAATATCACCTTCTTTCAGACTCCTAATTAAAATACCCATCCACAGTGATGTCTGACATCTAGATGATGGCCACACAGGTCAAGTGCTCATTGAAGCTCCTGCCCTGAAGCTGACCACCATCATTTCACTGTTTCCGTACTTTCTCTTTTCTTTCCGTATCACTGGTAGGCCCAGCCTAAGCAGATTCAAGATATGATAATGAGAGGGGACGTGTAAAGACCAGCGTGGTGGCAATAATCAAAATACAAATAATGAGGTGAGACAATTTTTCTCTGTGTGAATGCAGGGGGTGGGGGGAGGCTCAGCTGTTGAAGTTAAGGAAAGGAAGCAAGCCGATCAACACACAACCCGCACCTGCAGAGCTGAAGCTCACTGAAAGATGTACAAGCTTCAAAGGCTTGCTGAAAGGAAGGGTGATGATTGTAACCACGGTGCTTGAGGAAAGCAAGAATGTGGGACCTGACATTGGAGCAGGAGAGTGAAAGAAGCAGTGATGAAGCATGCTAGAGAGGAACCACCTCTAGTGAGAGACGATGGACTTGCCAAAGCCCAGGCCGAACAAGACGCGAAGACAAGCGTGGGTGACAGGATGGAGGATGTGCCTGGAGCTGTGATTCCAAGCTTCTGCAGGACCAGGAGAGCAAAGACACCAAGCTAGCCCATGCCTGCTCTCAGACCCACTCCCCAAAAGGATGTGGAGGGTCTGCAGGACAGAGGCTGCCAACACAGCTCTAAATCCCTGCCAGAGGGCTGAAATGCCATGAACAACCAGTACCCCAGGGAAAACCTCGACCATCGTCCGCAAATCCCCGCTCAGCCATCACACTGCTCAGCTGGAACCCAGGAGCCCAGATTCACAGGTTTCCCAGCGAAACGACAGCACTGAGCCTCACAATACCCTGCCAGGAGGTCACACACCAAGCCCCTTTCCTCACCGACAGCAATTTCTGCCCCCTACCAGGTCCCAAACCACTTATCCCTCCCGCGGGACAATGTGTAATTTGCATGTTTTAACTGTATGAGCTCTCCATTCTTGTACTTGCAGAAATGCCCTCCCCTTTGGAAGAGCCAGGCTAGCTAACCGACCATTATACTCGTTATTTTGACTTGAATTTGCTTCCTATTCACGGGAAAGATGAAGAAGAGTGCATTGACTTGCCAGGCTGTGGTTTCTCTCCTTCGTGAGGCAGACTTATATGTGAGGCAGTGAAAATATAATCACGCTCATTTCCGCTTTAGCATTCGTTTCGTCGTAACAGTACACCTATGGCTTGATTTTTTTTTGCCGCAATGCATCATTTTCCCAAATTTTCACTAATTAATACGCTCTGAAGCTGAACCGTGCTTCTCTTTCCATCCCACAGCTCTTGCCTTTCCTTCTCCACGAGCCCTATCCACAGGGGGCAAGGCCTGGCCTCACAGACCCAGGCCTGGCAAACGCGGAGGCAGGAAGCGCGCAGAGGAACGAGTCTGTCAGACTCATTTTCTTCTAGGTTTTACTGCCGAATGTTTATTTCAGATTTCGGAGGAAGCGCGGTGGCTCCCTTCCATTTCCCTGCACGCACAACCCGCCAGGTGTGGAGCCCCACAAATTCGCTCTTCGCTTTCACCGCACGGAGGAAATAAAAATGTGCCTGCGCTCACGAGGCAAACTCGATTCTGTGGTATTTTTTTTTGCCAGCCTTGCGTGTTTATGTTGTCGCCATGTTGAACAGTATGGTGAGACCTCTGTGCTAACAGCAAGACAATTTTGGGGGTGCTATAATTCCCTGTGTCCTACCAGGCAGGCGGGCGGGGAAGCCCTCACAGGTAGGCCAGGCTCCCTGTGCCGGCAGCGCATCTCCCCTCCACAGCCACCCCACAAAGCCACCTCCACGCGGGCTCTGCAGTAAAACCCGCCTCGATATCCCGAAACACCACAGCCGATAAAGTCTGTCTGCTTTTCCACTTTCGCGAGCGCGTTTTTTTGCTTTTCAGGAGAGAAGGGAGGAGTTTCCTTGAAATCTCTTTAGCGTCCGCAGCTATCTGGCTCGCTGCGAGCGCGGCGCGGCCGTGCCTGTTCCACCGCTTTCCTAATCCTGACGGTAGTGCTTTTAAACGCCAAATGGGGAATATTAGAACGCTAAACTGAAATATCTTCTGATGAGTTTACTATTAAACTGTAACAGATGGGGCTGCTTAAGCTCTAGGCATCAGGAATGGAGCCCAATTTTAGATCCGAATTCGTTATTGAGAATATTTATAGATGGTAAACTCCTTGGGCGCACGGAGCAGCCCTGTGAAATTACAGCTTTTCAGCTGACAGAGACTCTGAACATGTGGAGGCACTGTCTTGTTTGTTCGGGGGAACTTCCAGTACAACCCACTTGCTGCGACACATCCAATCGACCCCAGTGCATTTCATGGGATTTCAGCGCACCGGCCGCTGCCCTCGAGCAGCACTGCTGCCTGACAGCAGGGTGAAAAACGGGAATAGGTTCAGGGAGGGATGTGAAAGCCTCCACGAGCGCTTTCATCAATCAAACCGTAAAAAAAAATATCTTAAGTTCTGAAATAGGGCCAGCTTCCCCGATTCTGCTGGCTTTGGGTCTATTGGGCGTCCTGGTATTCACCAGCACGTGAGGAATGACACAACCGAATTTCAGAGCTACTCTGCTCTCCTTCCAAAGTGTGGGATGAGTAAGGCTACCTCTGGGCAGGGGGAATGGAAAGCATAATCCTAAAAAGGAATGGGGACAAAATAAAAAATGCATTAGAAAAAAAGAAAGGCTGTGACTGAAGGTCACAAAGAAAACCAGTTCCCCCGAATATATTTTTCATTGAAACGTAATATCAGAAAACTGTGCAGAGTCATGTACTTTTTGCACACAACAATGTATCAAATTAAAACTCCTTATAACCATCGTGTACATTAGGGTAGTGATAACAAAAATGTAACTCAATCTCTGGCACAAGGCAGCAGCAAGCAACGCGAACACCCGGCCACGTTCAAAGCGAGCGGTGGCACCACTGCTGGCATACACCGCGCACGAGCAGTTGGGTTGTGCGATCCTTCTTGAGTAAATATCCGACTATATCGAACAGCAAATCTTGAAGGAAGTCTCCGTGATGAGGTAATTTTATTGCTCATTCATAGCGCCTTGCATTTGCTGTACTTAAAATAGACACTTGTACCAATGGCCTTTTTATTACCCGAAGAAAAAAAAAAATCACATCTACACCAGCCCTTTTTCTTTCTGCTAGCAAAGGGAGGCAATTCGATCCAACGTGGGCTGAAACCTGAGTAGGTCACTGTACACCATGATAAAATTCCCTAATCCCTGAGCCAAATTTCCCTGAGGGGGCCCTCCTACTTCTCCTTCACTTTCCAGGCTGACTTTTCCATTCCCTCTCTCGTCTTTTCCTCCCCTTCATCTCTTTCATTTCCCCTACCTTAAAGCCTTGATATCTGATCTGCTGCTGATACTCAGGTTACAGTTTTTACAGCTTAGGCTGTCTATTGCTGTATACATTCCTTTCTTTCTGCTCTGCCGTGATTACTTACCAGAGCTTATTTTACACTGGTCCAGATGAAAGCAGTTCAGATGAAGGGAAACAGCCAGGCTGTTTGAACATTACAGATACGAACCTACACAAGGGCACATTGTGTTCCCCGTGTCATTTTGCTGCACACATTTTGCACAATGCAACCAATTTGTTACATTATTGTATTCCTCGGGTTTACGAAGAACAACCAGACGTCTTAACTCATCAGGAAATAGAAAGCGCAGGATTTTAACTTTCTCGACGAGCCAGAAATTCGTAAGACTGTCCCCCTCACCCCCCTTTCCTTCTAGGATTATAGCAGCCAAGTGTCCTACTAAAAATGCCGTCTCCCAGCATAATAGCAGCGTTTACGCTGTAAGGTGGCCTGCGTTTTGTGGGGGGTTCTGCCATCGGTTGTCTCGCCCTCCACCAGAGACCCGACTGGTTCAAAAGGCTGTTTCTATCTGCCTTTAATTACTAACTCGGTTGAAATCTTGAGGTCTGTAGCCTTAAGCAGCTACCAATGATTAAAAAAGAGAAATTCTCTGCACGAAGGCTAATGCCAGTGCTTAATACCAAAGCATTAGTTTAAAATTGTGTAATTTTTCTCCTTCACACAATGTTGTTTTTGTTTCTTCCTCACCCTTTCAGACAAACATCTGTTATACTGTAGAAGAACAACTATCTCCCAAACCACTGAGTGTGCCTGCAGCCAAAGTAAACAAAACAAACCCAGAGGATCCAGCACAGTCAGCCTTTATATCCAGCCAGGATAACATTTCACATGTTTTGATTAAAATTAGCTAATTTGTAATCCTAGAACCTATGAAACTTAAAAGCTGCAATCCGTATAGATCGCATTAAGCCATGTTCTGAGGGGCCAGTGCCCCGTGCTGCAGCCCTCCGCAGCCCTCACGACCATGCAGGACCACAACAGCACCGACTCTCACTCCCCGGCGCCCGTACGGAGCCCAAAAATAGGAGGTGCCATACATCTCGCAAAGCATAACAACGCTCCTCGGGGCTTGAAACTCGCCCGGTTTGTTTCCGAAAAGCTGCCACCGCCACGCAGGGCAGCGGTGCCTTGTTTTGTTCGCAGCACCGCTCCCTCCTGCTCCCGTCCACATTTGCAGCCTGCGCGTACACAGCACCGTGTGTGCACGGGCAGCACGAGCAACGCTGCCTGCCTCCAGCAGCAAAGGACACCGCTCCGAAACCAGTGGCGTGCAGAGGAGGGGAAGGGGAGGGGATCGTGCATTCCTGCTTAATTTTACAGGGGGAGATCAGCGCTCCGGAAAGCAAAGATATTTTCACTATACATCATGCATATTTATATACTCGCCTATATAGTATACATACTATGCGAACGTGTGACATTTTCCGGGCGGACCTCCACTTACGATCAGTCTTTTAATAAATGACATATTCAGATTAAATGACAGCAGCCTGATCCCATAGCCAGACTAACACTGCTTTAATCACTTTATACGCGCATTAAACAACAAGTTTGGCTGAAGTCTCGCAATACACCTTTCCCAACTTTGGGGAATCAGGCACGCAAAACAAACAAGAGGTGGAACAGGCATGGAAAAACAGGCGCAAAAAAAAAAAAAAAAAAAATAGGACCAGTCAAGCCTGGAGCAGCAACCTCCTGATAAAAGAAACCCCGAAATGTGTTTCTGTGCAATCGCAGCCATCCTAACATCTGGCGCGGCCGCCTCAAGCGCTACCTCTGAGCACAGCTGGGTTGGCACTGCTTCCTAATGAACAGGACAGCCCTGCGACCCACAAATGGGCTTCCAAAAATGCAGCCCCAGGCCAGCCACCTTCCAGCCCCCCTCCGCCGGGTGGGGAGGAGGCAGGAAAGGGGTCTCCGTGCTCAAGTGCACGGAAGATGCGCGGCTCAGCCCGTAGCGTTTCACTTTGACAATTTAATTACACAGTTGCAGCTGGCTACTGAAAAAGGGGAGAAATGCGGGGTTTAAAAGAGGGCCCTTTCTCTCCTAACTTTAGGGCTTCCCCCGCTACCTGAGGGGATGGTTACAGGGGGGGGAGAGGAAAAAAAAGGGCTGGTGACTAGCACCCAAGGAGCTTAAAAGCCCAATGAGGGAGAGTTTTTTTTAAAAAATAAATAAATCAAAGCTGGTCAATGAACAGGATTTGCAGCCTGTGAATTCGTCTCTGTTTTCAGCCCAGGAGGCGGAGTTGAGACACATTCAGTGCATCCTACAAAAAAAAAAAAATGACAAGAGATCCTTTCTTATTTCATTTCCATGCACGGCGGAGAGGAGAGGTGGGGGGGTGCCGGGGGTGGGGGGACGGACGGACACCCCCTTTCCCTTCCCCATCCCAGTCACCTTACCTTCATCTCCTCGTTGATCTCCCGCTTGACCGGGTGCGCCGGCTTCCTGCTCCTTTTATTTTCGGGAGGTCTCCCTTCTTTCTCCATTTCTGCCATTTTTTGCGCCTACTTGGTGGTGGAGATGAAATGGCTGCTGGTGCTCTGGGGGGGCCGGGAGGGGCTTTGGGGGGGGGGGGGGTGTAAAGGGGAAAGAAGGGGGGGGGGGGGGCGGCTCTCAGTGGCGGCAGCAGCAGCAGCAGGAGGAGGAGGAGGAGGAGGAGGAGGAGGCGGCGGCGCCGCGGAGGGCCCGGGGGGAGCGCGGCGGCGGGCGGGCGGGGGTCGCGGGCGGTCGGGGCGGCGGGTGGCCCGGCGAGTCAGCCATCTTCTGCCTCGCCGCCGGCCTGCATGGGAGCGGCGCGGCGAGAGCGCGGGGCGGGCACGGGAGGCAGCGCGGAGCGAGCCGGCCCCGCGCCTGCTTGTGGCGCTGCTGGCGGGCTGCCGCGGAGGGGGCGGCCGCGGGGAGGGGAGGAGGGGAAGGGGAGGGAAGGAGGGGAAGGGAAGGGAAGGAGGGAGGGAGGGATGGAGGGGAGGGGAGGGGAGGGAAGGAGGGGGGGGAGGGAGGCCGGCCTCGGCCCGGCGGCGGCGGGCGGGGCTTGCCGGCACCGAATGGGCCGCCGCTGCCCGCCATGGGAGCGGGGAGAGTGAGGGGAGCGGGGAGGGGAAGGGAAGGGAAGGGGGGGGGAGGACCCCCGTGTGGAGGTGGCCCCCCCGTGGCAGGGAAGGGAGGCGAGGGCAGGAGGCAGAGAGCGCCCCCGAGCCAGCACCGTGGTCCTGAAGGGGGGAGTGTGTGTGTGTGGGGGGGCTCCTTACGGGTGCGCCGCGGCTTGAAAAATTGAGGCGGCGCGGCTGGAAGATGGAGAAAATGTGCTCTGTGAGGGCACGGGCAGGCTGGCCACGAAACCCCTGCTTCGCCTGTCAAAGATAAGTTCATTCCGCGCACAGCGGTGTCTCGTCTGCGCTGTGCCGAAACCGCCGGCGTTTTTTGGGTGTCAGAAGTTGGGCAGAACTCCTCGGCTCCTGTCGCGACTGGGATGCGCCTCGCTTGCTCTGCTTGCCTCAGGTGGCAGAGGGATGAGAGGCAGGGAGCACGTTTCCCCCGGAGGCACTGGAAACTGGAGGAAACTGGGATTTCGCACAGCTGTTAGAGCAGCGAAGGGCGAGGCGTCAAGCAGACCTGGGCCGTCCTGACACGCAGCCGTAGCGGTAAGGCCCCGGCCGCTGCAAAGCAGAGGTGCTGCTGCTCCCCTCACAGCCCAAAAACATCAGGCAGGAGCTGGGAAAAACAGGTCCAAGCGTTTGGTTTTGCAGAAGAGTAAGGCCCCCTCAGAGGGCTCTGCTGGCTGGGGGCTTGGTGCCATGCTGCGGGGAGTTCTGCACATCCCCGGAGCCCGAGGTCCAGCCTCAGACCCACCAGCAGCAGCCATGAGAAGAGACCGAGGTCTGTCTTCTCTTGCCTGTCACATTTTGAGATACAAGGAGTTCTGAAACTTTTGGAAACTTGCGTGCGGCTGGCTCCACAGGTAATTTCCAATGTATGGTGATTAGTCAGGAGGCTTCCTCCCACTGCGCCCCATCACCACCACCACCGCCAGAACCTCATCTTTATTTTCTGTTTGCATTATTCTATTGCAAATGAATCGGTACAGCTGAGCTGTCGTCAAGTGCAAGAGATATTCCCAGGATCCCAATGTATTCTCTCACATGGCAGGGATGAGACATGCAGCGTGAGGTGAAGTTGCTTATAAACATAACCCCATACAGCATCAGAGCTTTGTGAAACCTCCAGCTTCGGCAAGAAAGCCAGCCTCAGAAAACTCTTCCGCTTTGATTCACCACCGCCTTGCTGATACACAAAGTCGCTCTAATGAAGAAGGCAAAACAATTTCTTGTTCTAGGGACACATCACTGGTCTCTCTGTAGAGAACTGATAACACAGTTTTAATGAAAATCTTGGACCTTTTGCCGAACAGAATAACCATATTGCCTTAAATGGTTATTGTTTAGCGAAACATCTGAAAACACATAAATGAAACATCTGAAAATGCATAAATGAAACATCTGAAAACACATAATAGACTACTTTTTCGCAACACTTGCTATAGATATTGCAATAAAGCGCTGTTTCGCTGCATAAATTTAACAGACTGGGTTGATAATCTGACAAAAAGATTAACCCTGATCTCCCAGTGTAAACAGATCTTCCTGTAGTGTTGGAAGGGACTTGGTCACTGCAAGCCCAAATGTGCGAATGGTCTTCAGCAGGTTACAGTGAGTAGACCAAAATGAACGTCCTTAGGATCAAATCCGTCATTCACTTTCCTGACTAACGACTGGCAGTTGTAAACTGATCACCTCTCACACCCCTTGTCACCAATTCTGAACTCTGATCCTCGCTTCTCAATCACCAAAACCAGGGGCTTCCAGATTTTTCTTCCAATCACACACTCCAAAGGCTTTTGAGTGGAGATGTGAATTTATGCCTCCTGACAATAGGCTCACTTTTCTCAGCTACTTTTGGCAGGCTCCTTAAGAACAGCCCTCAGTCCCCCAGTACCTCGTCAACCCCTGGCCGAAAGCCACGGTCTCTGAGCATATCCTGTTTTTCTTGGTATCTACTATAGGCTTTGGATGGATACAAAAGTTCTGCCTCTCTGGGTCCAAATAATAATCTCTCTTCATCTGACAGCAGATTATTTCTGCAACTGTCACGACTCCTAATTTTCTAGAGCTGTTATTACCTTTGCATATTGCATATTGGTTATATTGCATATTCTGGGGAAGTTGTTCCTCCAGTGACAGCATATGGAGGGCCATCAGCTGTCAAGACAGACGTTCGTGCATTTTGAATGCTCAGACATTATCTGACACACATCGTAGGTACTGAAATAAGTTTCGGAAATCGTCTAATTATTCCACTTGTTAATGGGGAGAGAAAGACTAACAAAAAGGAATGATTTCAGGTTTTAATGGTAGCTCGTGAACTTCTAGGAGGAAGCAGAATATCAGAATCTACGGAAGCCATAAATTTGTCAGTCATACAATGGCATTGATCTGAACATCTCTGAAAAGTTATGAGAAAATAAATCTGGTATTTACATTACAGAGACCCTAGCATTAAATACATCTACTGAACTGTGACAGCACATATTTCTCCTGTGAAAACCTGTATTTTTGATAAAGAAACCTGGTTCGGCACTGCTCAATATGGATTCTGGAAAACATCTCTTAAAGAGGTGAATAAGGGTGGCTGGTTGGATCAGTTCCACAGCTCACATTTGATCTACCAGGCAGAGATACAGGGCTACACAGTATCAGTAAGCAGGTGTCAGCCAAAGAAGAAATCCCAACCCTGTGGAAATCAGTGAAAGTTTTGCCCCTGAACTTGATGAGACCAGGCTCCTTTTGAAATTTTCAAGGGAATTTTAAATCAAGTCTGTTATACAGCGTGGGTTGGAAAGCAAGAATTCCATTTTCTTAAAATATGCAAGGTTTTCCAAATACATTTCCATTCTAATTCAAAGCATAACTGAGATTGTTCAATGTGAGGGGAAAAAAGGATGACTAAGTAAATATTCCTTACTGTAACTCCTCTTGGAGGTGACTGGGAACTTCACATCAGGCTTCCCATGATGAGTGCTAATCACAGAGCAATAGTTTCTTACTGTCCTGCTGAAGGGTGTGGGGGCTATTTTGCTTGGATCATCAGATACCTTTGAAGTTGGGAACAGGGAACAACAAAAAAAAAGCCTTGTGATCTGCATTTTGGTGGTCAGTAGGTCACCTGCAAGGCTGAGGTTCAGGTCCCTGCTGCATCTGAGTCCTAGCGAGAACCCCAGACTTTTCTTCTGTCACTGGAGCAAGTGTTTTACGCACATGGTTTGCCAGGCTTGGTGGTTTTGTCCTGTTGAGGCTTTGCCTTTTCTGCTCTAAATTTGCACTTAAATTTTTGCAAGCACAGTAATTTGGACTCCTGGAAAACAAATGCTGTTCATAAAATGACAGGTGCAAACGAGTTGCCTAAAATAACTCGCCCCAGGTTCAATTTATATCGCATTATTTCTGTTCCTATTTATTAGTATTTACATGCTTTCAAGGGCACCCTTTGAAAAGGGCTTTTTGGAGAAGAGATTTTGCCTACTGAGACGTTTCATCCCGTTACTACCTACCAGGGCAGATGACTCAAACGAGCAGGCCTGACTTTCTGGCCAGTACCCAGCGAGCAGGGCGGTGGCTGGAAGTGGAAAGCCTGTGGGAGCCCATGGCATCACCCAGGGCCAGCCTGGGGCCAGCCCCACAGCCCTACTGCCACTTCAGGTTGTCGCCTCATCTGGGTGCTTTCCTGTGGCCAGGCGCAGCCCGAGCTGTGCTCGTCTCACCTGTGCCTGAGGTGAAGCCCTAAGGAAGAGCAACTGAAATCCTTGGGCTCGGTTTGCTGAAGTGTTTAATTAAACAAAGGCATTTGCCCTGCCTGTCCACAGAAAAGTACCACTAGGCTGATT
The DNA here is from genome assembly GCF_964211835.1 of Anser anser. Taxonomy (NCBI): domain Eukaryota; kingdom Metazoa; phylum Chordata; class Aves; order Anseriformes; family Anatidae; genus Anser; species Anser anser. Next base: position 48,980,001 of record NC_139722.1, on the reverse strand, counting down.
TTTTTCATGTGAGCTGGAGTGGAAACTTTCATCTGACTTTTTGTATGGCACACGAAGGTGGTAGATTGCTTATGCCTTCAGAAATTGCATATAAATAAACTAAATAATTAAAATATCTGCTCCTGATCTCTTCTCTCTTCTCTTCTCTTCTCTTCTCTTCTCTTCTCTTCTCTTCTCTTCTCTTCTCTTCTCTTCTCTTCTCTTCTCTTCTCTTCTCTTCTCTTCTCTTCTCTTCTCTTCTCTTCTCTTCTCTTCTCTTCTCTTCTCGTTTCTCTTTTTCAGTACAGCCAGCCTTTTTCATGCAGATGGAAAACACCCATTAGAACTTCTCCCTTGCTCCAGCACCATCAGAGCCCGCTCCCACCTCAGTGATGTTATTTCACCCATACCTTTCAGAAGGGCACATTCCATTCATTCCTGAGCTGGGACGAGTGCCCACAGCATTACTCACACACAGCAGTGTCTGTAGATTCCTGTCTGCTATGGATACTAATCTCAATCCAGAGTTTCCTTAGACGATTACAGGCTGTTCTGCAAAATGTCGATATGTAGCCTCTCTGAAGCCGACATGGTACAGCGGTTGAAATGGGAGTAGTGGCAGCTTTCCAAATGTGAAGGTCTGGAAATGTTTGGAGGTATTTTAATATTGATGAATATTTCAGATTTTTTCTCTTGCTCCAGGGTATCAGTGTCAAATCTGTGCAGATTAATGGCAAGATAGAGCCCTAATCCTGCTAATGTCTGTTAAAGTTCTGGCAAATGCAGAAAAACTATATTTAACTTCTTGCTATTAATGATTCCTCTTCTTGCCTGAAACTTTGTGTAATTCAATGAATGGAAAGAAATTATTGATAAACAGAAAGAAATTAAATACTTCTGAGTCTTCTGTTAAAATGCTTTTATTTTTAGTTTGCTTAATTTCTAGTGTCTCCTACAGCAAAAGTAAGCAAGGGGACGTCTTTTCCTTCCTCAGCATCAGAGAACACCCACATCATTAAAAATCAGCTGAAATTAAACCTTTAAAAAGGTATTAGCACTGCATATAAAATCAAATTAGAAAAACGTGCCCTGGACACCAGTATTGACTTTGGGGAAAACTTGTTATCACGTCTGCTGCTACGCCCTATCTATCCAGTATGGTTATTTAGTAATTTCTGCTGGGATGTTTTCATATTTACTATAATGCCGAGGATCAGGTACAGGCACACAACATACCAGACTTGAACTTGGTGATGACAAAGTACGCCTTTGCAGCCTCTGGACTCCATTACTCTTAAGGACTGTGCCTCTAAATGAAACTTGTAAGTCTTTTGAGAAGTTTCATTTGGTTCAACACAGTGGTCTGCTTGCTGTGGAAGACAGGTTGGTAGGAGCGTATACCGAGCTCTGCTTTCCTGAGGGCTTGTCATTTCCTTGTGGCTGAAACACAAAACACTGACTTCCAGTGCTGGAGAAAGTGTGGGGTACCCGAGAGACCTTCCTGCTCTCTATACCTCCCTTCCATGTTCCTCACACACCTTGAAACCAGGGAACTGTAAAACTCAGAAGCAAAACCGGTGAGGGGTGGAGATGTGGGCTCTCTGCAGCTGGCCCACAGCTGTAAAGCTCCCTCTGAGGTGAACAGAATATTTCCAGGCAAGGCAAACTCTTTTCTTCACCTGTCATTTCTTGACAACAGCCAATTCCGCCCCTTCTCATTCTTTTACTTCTCCATGCAGAAGAAGGCAGGAGAGAGTTTTATTGATTTCACCTTAATGAACGGGTAGTTCTCCCAGACACTACAGTGATAGGAGGAGGTGGGGAGAGGTTGTGTGGGATTGGGATACAACAGAAAGTTCTCCCCTCTTTTTAACTTCATTTTGTTTTAATAGAACAATTGTGCTCACACACTCCTGAAAATGTTATTACAGTAATCTACATCAAATTCTTCCTAAAAGGAATTCCTCCTCTCTTTGTCTTTCTGTGAAGAATAAAAGAATTTTTTACAATAAAAAAATAGTGGTTTATACATTTTCTCATAATCCTGTATTTCCCCTGTGAGCTTTGTTGCATGATATAGTATGTCAGTTTAAGTAACATCTGTCAAGGGATGGAAAACAATTACAGGTTCTTTTCATTCATAAAAGTCATTCTGGAGTTTCTTCATCCTTAATTTTCTTGTCATGCTTTCAAAAACATTACATCATTTTGTCCAAATTACCCCCTGCATTGCATATACAAGATACAGGAGGTTATTCATTTCTTTCCTGGACCCAAAGAAACATGTCAAGGTATCTATAGTGACATATACTAAATGATTTAGACCTGGGTAAAGTTGGGCTTTGACATGTCATTATTGGACAATTACTCTTCTACTGCAGTGCTTGCTTTCCTGCCAGCATCTCACCAGAATCCTACATGACAAGTGATTCAATCTCTTGATCTTCTCAGTTATATTTACATGAATTTTACACATCCTAATATATAACGGCAATGTACTCACGTCGCTGTGGCGAAAAGTCTGTCAAAAACCCAAACACATCTTGAGAATACATAACAAATATATTCAGGACTGGGATGTGTCGCATATCTTCAGCATAGGAAGACGTTCTTTATTCACAGAATCAAAGAACTGCTGAGATTGGAAGGCACCTCTGGAGACCATACAGCCCAACTGCCCTGCTCAAAGGAGAGCGGCTTGCTCACGGCTGTGTCCAGTCCCATTCTGATTAACTCCAAGGATGGACACCACACTGTGGAATTTTCTGCATTTCAATTTCAGTGCTGCTTGTCCTTTCACTGCAAAGTGTGGCTCCGTCTTCTTTTCTCCCTCTTTTACATACAGTGATGAGATCCCCCTTGAGCCTCCTCTTCTCCAGGCTGAACAGCCCCGTCTCTCTCAGCCTTTCCTCTTACATCAGGTGCTCCAGCCTGCTGTCATCTCCACGGGGCTTCGCTGGGCTTGTTCCACTGTGTCCACGTCCCTCTCGTCCTGGGGAGCTCAGGCCCGGGCACAGCACCGCGAACACGTCCCACCGGAGCTGAGCAGAGAGGATCACCTCCCGCGACCCGCTGGCAATGCTCTTCCCAACGCAGCCCAGACCTTCGCTGCGAGGGCGCATTGCTGGCTCGTGTTCAGCTGGTCGGATGCCAGGATCCCCGGGGCCTTCTCTGCAAAGCGGCTTTCTGCTCGGTCCCCCGCCCGTATCGCTGTAAGATTATTCCTCTCCAGGTGCATGACTTTGCATTGCTTTGTTGAACTTGGTTGGATTCTTGTCAGCCCAGTTCTCCTGCAATTTATTCAATTTGCTTTGATTTATAATCTTTTAAGCAATTAGTATAACTATTATCTGGAAAGATTTTGTTTTCCCGAACTGTGTTGCTTTTTCTAATTAAATCGTGCATATAACATTAATGATAATAATCTATGCCTACCACCGCCATAACCAAAAATAGATTTTGCACACAGTCCCGAGAATCCTTCTCTGCGCAGGTAAGATTTTTCCCGTAGAGCAGGCCAATATATGTATCCATCTTCAGCCGAGATTCTTGAAGTCACGTGTGCTCATCAATTTCTTTTCACAATGCTACTACTTAAAGCTTAATTGACACTACACCTTTTCAGATCGTCAGAGGATGCCGATAGGAGGTGGTTACAAACAAATCCCACCTTACCCAGCTCGCATGGGGAGGGCTTGGCACAGGATTTCAGCTTTGGGTATCTCCTGGGAATTGAGGGCCAGGAATCTCGTGCAAATCTTGATCGGCACAGACTGAAATCCTGCTCGTACCACACATACACGTCAACCCCTGCCATGCTGTGGCTTGATTTGAGTATCACTAAAGGTCTGCAGCTGTACCACCATCCCTGCAAGCTCAGGCAGCAAGTCAGTTGGCTTCTAGGGCCAAGGCGCTGGCTTGCTTTCTCTCACCTCTCAGGACACCGTGAGGAATTACCTCTTGCGTATCACACGTGTGCTGCAGCTAGCGCTTCTCAAGCCCCAGTGTGAGGAGGCATACGTGCAGGTTTATTGGCTTTACCTGGACTGACACCACTAAAGCTGGGTCTAAGGTCAGCTTCAAAACGTAGCCACCCATAAGACTAGTTGGAGCCTTCTTGCCTGTTAACTAGTATTACAGTTATTGCTCAGTATTAGGGCTGTTTCACAGATGAGAAATCATATGGAGATAGACAAAGTGGCAAAGCACATGTTCGTGAAGTCTCATGGCCTGAACTAGAACCCAGTTCTTACGTCTTGCAGGACAGTCCTGTCACCATTAGAACATGCGATCTAACCTTCTTTGGGCAAAAAAAATGAGCTGTGAGCCTCCCTTTGAACCGCCTTGATTTGGAGCTCACTCATGAAACACCAATGACTTTTGAAGGAACACAGGGATGACACCATTGACAGATTTTGCGTCAGTTAGCTGCAAATAAAGTTATTTGAAATAAGTGCCAAAGCCTAATTTATCAGACTTTTTCACAGATTCCACAAAAGCAAGGAAATTTGAAGTAGAAAGGCTTTCTCCAGGCAGCGCATGCCAGGCATTTGTGCATGAATTGCAGGAGGGGAAATGATATGTTTCTTTTAGAGCTGTTGTTGCCATCATGGAAAGCGAACAAGCATCTGTGCTTTGGAAATCAGTGGAAGGAAGGTGTTCCGTGAAAGAGAGCATGTGGGAAAGCGGCTTGAAATGGTGATAGTGTATGAAAGTAGCAGGAGTTCTGAATGCCACTGGGGAGAGGAACTGGAACAAGGCTGACACATAGAATGGTGGTGAGAAAGCAAAAAGAAATGCAAAGAGGAGTACACTGAAGGGAAGACAGAGAGAGAGAGAAATTTGGCTAGAGAATTGGTCTGAGCAAATTCCAAAAGTGAGAGAGGAACCGAGAAAGAAGGAAAAATTATAGGGCAGATGGAAAGTTTCCCTATTGGATGACTGGGCAGGTGAATGTGTAAGTTAAAGTTTTGGTGTGTTTTACTATGGAAACAGATATAAATCTGAAAATCAGATGTCCAAGAAGGATCCCTGATACAGCAATGTTCTGTACATTTATCCTACACAAAGTCTGTAAGATGATTGTCCTCTGTAGCGTTTGCCGCTGATCCTGAAAAAAAATGAGAAAACTCACATTTGGTAATATTTAATTCATGAGGACTGCTTACCTTAAATCACTGTAAATAGGGGCTGCACCATCAGCCCTAAGGTTCTTAATTTCACTCCGAGGCTGACTATTTCCTGTGTTACAATGCTGTGAAGCTGAATCCGGAATACCAATTTAATACTTGAGTGCCCAGAGTCAGGCAGACACTTTGCATAAAACTTCTCTTGTGAGCTCTGAGTGCCTGCAGCTCTCCGCGGGAGGCAGTGGGTGCTAAGCACCTCCAAAATCCAGGTCACTGTCACTCGGGAGCTCAGGAAGGAACTGCGATGCCAAAGTTTGAGACTAAACTTACAAGTGAGTGACATCGTTGTGGAAGGGCTGCCACACTTTGGGTCAACTGAATTTCGGTAGTAAATAGGTAAATATTTTCAATACCTATGCCTGCGTAGCTTTCAAACCCTTTAGAGGTCAAAAGACAATAAAAGAAAGAGGGAAGGAGAGAAGAAAAGCAAGATGGGGTGAATTAATAAACAGAAAGGGATAGGGATGCTGTTCAAGCCTTATTTTAGACTAGCTTGGGCACGCCTCATCGGCTCTGAATGCAAACAGTTAGTTAGGAGCCTTAAAATAAACATAATGAGGTGGGGGGGGTTTCCACGTAACGCATAATGTAACTGTGGAACACATGTCCACAGGCTGTTCTGGGGAACAAAAGTCTAAACAGCTTCAAAGAAGAGCTTAGACAAACCAGACTTGGAAGTTTTGGAAAATGCATCCATTTTGGTTTATTAAACATGAGAGCCTTGACGGAGCATCTGGCTATGAAGGCTCGAAAATACAGATAGGTGGGATCTGGGTGGACGTGCCACAGGAAATACTTCTCTGTACTTGCCTGATTTCTCATTCTCTTCCACTAAGCATTTCACACTGGCTCTTACCAGAGGCACGACACTCTTGTATTCTATTTTGCATTAACAGCTTATGGTTTCCCTTCTATAGCTTTCATTTGTGTCGGCCTGGATGAATTGTTCTTCCTGCTGTACAGCAGCAATAACTATGATTGCCATGTTGTTAACATTTAAATCATTTTAGAGCATGCATTGAAGTGGCAGGCAGGCATTTTAATTATGCGGGTTAAAGGAGAACAGATGCAGTGAATCAAGCGCTACGTAAAAATAAATGCATGTCCCCTTGTACCATGATGGTCACTACTCCTTGTCAAATTCGAAAGCAGAGGAAATCATATTGAAAAACACCTACATTGAACAGAAGGGCTTACCTAGACCCAGGGGAAACATATAGATAGTATGATATAGTCTGGATGAATACCTTTGTTTATCTTGTTTTAATTTCCCCAAAGTCACCTAGTTAGTGCTATTTAAAATCCATTGCTTCGTTCAGACACAGAATTACAAGGACAGATTTCAATGGTTTTGTTTAACCTGGCTTACCTAAATAATTTTTTTAAACCATTTTATTTATCCTCTAGGTTGACTTTCAGCTATGTAGACTTGGCTTCCAGAAAAAAAAAAATTACAACCTACGTGTTAGTAAGGCAGTGAATAGGCACAGGGTGAGAGGAACCCCTTAGTATATGCCCACTTCCTTGAGTGTTCTGGGCTTTAAAATTCATCAGCAAACAGAAAGCTAGAGCCAAACCTCTGGTGCTGAGCACTCACGCTGTGCCGCACAGTTCAGCAAGTAGGTAGTGGGTTTTTCAGGAACTGGATCTTTCAGGCACACTTCAAAGCGGCGTCATAAAGAGAAAGGTACAGAAACCAAAGGCACTGGTGACTTCTGCAAAGTTTACTTCAGAGGAAATGTCCAGCCAGCTGTGGTGGGTAATATATAGCTTCCTGTGCAAGTGAAAAAATAGACAAAGACAGAAAAAGGTGTACTGATCTTCTCCCCTCAAACTGAGCATTACCAGTAGGAAGAAAGAACATCTAATATTCCATCTATGCTTTGATTATGCATGTGAATAGCAAGCTGCAAAATATACATAACACTTCATAAATTACACATATTTAGTCCCTGTGAAATAAGCATTTTAACAGAGAAATGCTTCAATTTATTTATTTAAATCCATAGAAAATTTGCATATCGTATATGTTTGCCAGTTTCCTGCTATACTATGACTTTAATCATCGGGTTGTGTCACACTACCCACTAATTGTGGAATGGTTTGATAGTTTTTCAACCTATTTTTCATCTAAAAGAGAAAATCCTACTTTTTCTGCTGTACCCTCCCAAATCACACCATCTCCTGTGATTTTAAAGAATGGTGGGATGGAAATCACTGAAAAAAAATCCACATAAGATGTACAGATTTCTGGGGACTGGAGTTTAAAAGAGGGTGTGTGAGTAAGCCTTTGTTCAGTATGGCTGTCATTTACTCTCTGCTGCATTTCACTTTCACCCAGACCATGAACTCCTCAGGCAAGGGACCATCTCCTTTGTTGTAGTTTGAAAATGAGTCTGAGTGGAGTTTTCCACTGCTACTGGAGTGCAACTAAATATAAATCCTAAATAGTTAATAGGTTGTCGAGTTGCAGAGGCGGGGCTAATCAGCTGAGGCTTCATGGGGTGGTTAATGATGGATTAGGAATGTGGAAACTGATAAAGCTGAATATTTAAAGACTAATATTGTGCAGGGTGATGGATGCTTTGTCAGCTTTGATTGCATACAACCAGAATTAACATTGTGCTTATCTTTCTCCTGCTCCTTCAATAGATTTCTCAGCTCCAAAACATTGCTGTTTTAAGAGTCCCTGTCCAAATTCCCCTGAGCAGAGCACCGCCAGTCAGAGGAGACGACCTAAGAGGCTGTCTTACAACTGAGATTGGGTTGGGAGGCAGAAAAACGGTGACTCTCTGAAGGAAGGGTGTTATCAGCCACACACTTACCTACTCCCGTTCCCACTCAGCTTGCTGAAATGGAGGGAATTTCAATTGATTTTGTTTTCTTTGCAGCACGAGCTGGCGAGCCAGTGAGAATGGATCTGCGTGTGGTGAGCGTGCAGCACCAGAGGGGCACGTCCCGTTGTCTGCGCAGCGCTGCCGAGAGCTACCGGCAGCTTCGGCTCCTGATGCGTGCTGCGCGCTGACTGCCTTCCCAGCCACTGTGGTTTGTGTGCAGGGTGAAAATGGTAACGTGCACCTACCCACACAAGGCATCCCTATGTATCACAGCTGTATTTATTTACTTGCTAAATAAAATCAAAATAATTATGCATTAATTATCATTTATTAACCAGCAACAAATCTTTTCCTGATATTAGCATCTCAGTAGGTATATTTAGGCTTAAAAATTAGTACGTCTTAGTGCCAAAGTCTATCCAAGGCATCTGACTCCTACTGACACTGAATTATTCTGTTTTTTTAGTGTCTAACTATAGGATCAATAAGCATTCATCCTTCTCTGTAGTCTCTAGGCTAGTAGGAAGAGAGGCAGCCTTGTAGACAAGGCACAGACAACGAGGTCAAGAGAAGGGAATTCGTTTCTCAGCTTGCCTTAGGGGTTTTGTGAAGCCTTGGACAAATCACACAACCTCTAAGTTTAAACCTCCTGACTTCCAAAATGGAAATGATCATAACCGTCTACCTCCCCAGGGCGCTATGAAGTAAATCAATTCTCTGTAAGTATGTATGTGAGGTGTTGGTTGTTGGTGGGGGGACTACTTGGGTGCTTCAGAAGGAACAGAGATATTTCTGTTAGCTTTCATTTTTGGAAACAGTCCTGGAGTGCATCCTAAGCTTCAATGTATTAAAAAAATTAACAACATCTAGAACAAGATTTGGTTACATAGTGTGTAGTTAGTACAATGTATTAACATTGCTAGTCTCATTCTCCTACGGACATTGTTTATTTTGCAGCGTAACTATGAAAGATTGAAAGGTCAACTGTTCCTCAAGCAAATGAAAGTGCTTTGCAAAAGTTTTGCTTTAGATGGCAGTCAGGAAAATATTTTCACATTTCATTTGTTAGAACAGATATCAAGAGCTGGCATTAGCGCTGGCTTTGATGTGTTCTCTGGTATGTTAGTCCAGAGAATGCTGCTGTAAACAGAAGTGTCTCTTCACCTTCCATCTTTGTTCTTCAACTTTGATACTGGCCCCCTGCAGTGGCTTCTTTCTCCTCCTGGGGAGGCTTAACAAAGTCAATTGATAGAGAAAAAAGAACCTTCAGTTTTCTTCTCTACTTAAGACTCAAAAAGAAATAGATACATCTATTGTACAGTCACTATTGAAATAGTGTGGGTTTTTCTCTTGAATCCTCAGGGGAAATGAACCAAGGAGAAAGGAAAAAAAAAAAATAAAAATGCACGCTGTTTTGTCCACAACTTAAAATACAGTAAGTACATCATACTTTTGCTTCTGAGTTTTTTTTTTCTTTGAGAGGGAGAGAGAAAAACTGAGAAACTCTAAATTACAGTTGGTACAAGCAGCAGTGCCTCTGGGTAAGATTGTCCATCACTACCCATTATAAGACCCTGGCTTTAGATGCTTGTAACTGTCAAATTTTAACTAATTTGTAATGAGTTTTTTCCATGATTGGTGTGTCAGCCTGAAGCTGATTTTTAAAACAGTTCAGTCATTTTGCAAAAGGTGGTTGGTGAAAAATACACTGTTTTTCTCATGTTAAAATTAGTGCTGGACTGCATAACTGAGAAACTTTTGTTTTCTTGTTTCTCATCTAATCTTGTGTTCTAAAACTGAAATTTGGCACAGGATTTCTAAGGGTTTGATGGGTGGGGAATCTCTCAGACTTTACATTAAACAATGTAGATACCCACCAAAATCATCCTTCCACATTCTGTTGTCTGAAAAGTCCAACACTAATGGATATCTGTGGTAGACTTACCTAGGCTTTCCTGCAATGGCTTTTCTCAGCAATAGGGGCTTTGTGGAGGTCACCACAAGAACTGAGAGGGTTCTGCTGTTGCTCCCCACAGTCCCACCCGTAAATGAAGAGTCTATGATTCGGATGCAGACCGTGCAGACAAGAGGATGATTGGAACTTAATGAGAAAAAGATGAAGAGGCTGTGACAAGAATTAGAAAACACTAGCTAGCAGGGATGGTGTGTGGGACTGAAGCAAAGAAGTTAGGAGGGAGAGACTATGAACCTGGACCAGGAGTCAAAAATGGACTGTCCAAGCGTGACTGTTACATTGTTAAAAAAAGGGAAAGGGATCAGGACATCGGGCTGACACTGAGAGGCAGAGGGTCCTTGAATATTACAGAATAATCCTTTCAAAGAGTTTCAAAAAAAAAAAAAAAAAAAGCTGTGAAACTCGCTAACAAAATGCACGCTTTATTTTTCTAGCAATTGCTCAGTTTAAAGAATGCCAACCTACTGCTGCTATTTGTGAATCCTGAGTAAGCTCTAGTGGCAGTGACTGCGTTATGGGTACCAATCTTCTTGCCCTACTTCTAAACCATTTGGACTTAGGGGAATTCTGCATTAAGGGGGCAGAGATGTTCAATTTCCTAGAATAACATAATGAACAGCGATTTTGAAAAGCTAAAGTCTCACACATTAGGAGATGGTAGGTTTACTGCCCATAGAACCATAATTCTCCTTACTCTGTCTATATGTATTATTTTAAGTAGACTTTAATTGCATAATCATGTTAGTTTTTCACAGAACAGTTACCACATTAAGTGCAAGAATGGCTATGGCTCAGGAAATGAATCAAGGAACATGTCACCATTACAGGTTGAGGTGCCTCGGTAGCTCCTCTTAAGTGCGTCCCTCCGGCAATTTTCATTAGTTTAGTCTTTCTGCACAGAAACATGCCATTGCATTCTGTCATTTTTAGACTGTTTATAAGCTGACACTCACTATTTAGCAACAGTTTGTTCTGTGACAGTAGCTAACTAAGCTGACTCAACGGCATCTCCTTCAAAGCTAAGCCTTGTTCTCTCAGGGAAGGGTAGCACAGAGAGCAAAGTTCACACCAGAACCGTAATTTGTATAATCTTTCCTGTCTTTGCAGGTTCTCTTCATTCTAGCTTTTTCCCTCTCATTTGGGAGAGGCCACTTGCTACAGATGTGTCCAGCTGTTGTCTACTCCACAGCCAAATCCGCTTCCTAGGACACTAATTTTAAAAGTTTTGGAATCCATTTTGAGTCTTGTCTGTAACCTGTGTTTATAAAGGTAGGAAACGTAACAGCTCCATTTCTCATGTGAACGTGGTCAATGGGACTTTTCTTGTCAGAACTCTGCTTCATTTCTTGCAACAAAGCTTAGACATTACAGGCTAGTGGTTGGTTGATGCAATGGTAAAGACAGAATTGTGCAAGTCGCCTGACTCAAGTTTCTGAAGATGGCCAGTGAATTTTCCTCTTCTACCGGGTACAGAAAATACATTTTTTTTGCATTCGCAAAAGGTTTGGGCACATGTAGCTGCAGAGAGGGGTCGGCGATGGTTGTGTGCGTAACAAGATATGAAAATGATACGCTGTAGACCACACTGTGGAACTGCAGGACCCAGGTATTTTTCACTGGGCAGTTAGTTGTTGCTTTCAGCATCGCTCTTCAGCTGAACGTGCCCCTTCATAAAACCCTCGGCGGTGTGACGGAGCAACAAGGGGAAAAGACACAAAACCCATCTCCCACACGGAGCGCGCTGCGGCTCCGCGCTCAGGGCTGCCCAGATGGAGGCAACGCGCTGCGGGCTTCTGCTGGGGACCCGCGCTCGCTTCCCCCGTGTGCACCCCACACAAGGGGAAGGGAAAGGGGAAGGGGAAGGGGAAGGGGAAAGGGAAGGCCGGGATCAAGGGGCGAAGCGGCGAGGAAGGCGGGCGGAGGGAGCGCCGCCCTCGCTTTCCGGCGCTGTGCGACGCTCAAAATGGCCGCCCCCAGGACGCCCCAAGCCCGCCGCCATCCGCCGCCGCGGGGCTGAGCGGGGGGCTCGGGCAGCGAGCCGGGACGGGGCCGCGGAGCCCCGCCGGGCCCTCGGCGGGATGTGGGGGGCCCTGCTGCGGCTCGGGGGCCGGCGGGGGCTGTCGGGGGGCGTCCCGCCGCCGGCCGCGCCCTGGAGCCAGGTGGTGTCGGAGGCCGAGAAGATCGTGGGGTACCCGACGTCCTTCATGAGCCTGCGGTGCCTGCTGAGCGACGAGCTCAGCAACATCGCCATGCAGGTCCGCAAGCTGGTGGGCACCAAGCACCCGCTGCTCGACACCGCCCGGTGAGCGACCGGGGGGGGGCTGAGGGGGGCTGCGCCTCCCCGGGGGGGCTCAAATCAGGGGTCGGGGGGGACCGAGGGGAGCGGGGCTGGGGGTGAAGGGAGCCGGGGGGCGACACGGGGCGCCCCGGTACCGCCGGTTCCTCGCCGCAACAGGTCTTGGGTTGGCCTCGCCTGCCCCGAGCTGCCTCGGTGTAAGGCCAGCTGCAGGCTGAATCCCCTGAGGTGCGGAGAAACCCTCGGTAATGCAAAAAGCAGCGCTGGCCCTTTACCCTTTACTCCCCTTTACCCCTCTCTCTCTATATATATACTAATTTTCGTACTTGTATTGTGAGGAAGCCAGTGGAAAAGCCGAAGAAACTAATCAACTTAAAAGCTTGGAGTGACGCCGCTCGGAACCGTGGTTTTTGTCACTAAAAGCATTCGCCTGTTTTGGGCTATCCAGCTGGGAGCTGTGAGATTTTTGTTCGTGGTTGAGGGTGCTGAGCTGCTTGTCTACCCTGCTGTCTCTAAAGCAAGCTGGTGGCAGACTTGCGTGCCTGCCAGTAAGCACAAGTTGGGGGGTTAGGCAGCGCTGTCGTTGCCTGCGAAGCACAAAGCGACTGGCAGCACTTCTTAACAATAAAGCGCCAGGGGCTTAACGATTTTTTTAAAGTATGATTTTCCCAAATGCATTGGGTTGTGTTTTTTTTTTTTGTCTTTTTTATTGTGTGCCTAGAACCGTGCTTGTTATAGCTGAAAACAGTTAGTAGAACCCAAGCTTAACATGCACAGTGTTTTTGAACAGGTGTAAAACAAAACTTAGCATTTGTTCAGAACAAATGTTGTGCTTTTTTTCTTTTTTTAAGAATAAGAAAGTATAGCTGTGTAGTGGTCCTTGGCAATGCTACAGTTATGGTGTAACGATATTGAAAATCAGATTTGTTTTTCAAGCTCTGCCTCTGTAAATCTGTTTTTCTTGAGCTGAATGAAGTATAGGGGACAAATATAGCTTTTTAAACACAAATTCTTTTAATTGGGCGGTTTGACGTAGATATTGCCTTGAAGTAGACTTCTCTGGGAGAAACAAATCAACTTGTTAATGGAAGTGTAAAATAGCCAACTTCAGAAAATGCTGCTGGAGGGGATGTTATTTGGATTTTTTGGAATCACTTATAACTACAGATTGCAGTATTACGATGAGCATAGGAAAGTTTTCTCTTTTGTAAGAGCGAGGAACAAGTGCTCCTTTTCTGCCTTTTCCCATCTCCTTTTCCACCTTTGGATGCATTTTTAGGGTTGGTTGATGGAATGCGGTTAGCAGGAGCACCCAAACACAACGTGTTTAGGTTCTTAAGTTTCCATTACAATCATGGGAGTATCAGAGAGTCCCCCAGTGTTAAAGCTGGACTTTGGTGCTAGCCTGAAAGTCTGTTCAAGGCACAGTAGTTACTGGCTTACTTGTGAATTAAGCTAAAAACAGGATTTTGGGGTGTGGATGGGTATTTCAGGAAAGAGCTGTGATGCTTCATTGTGGTTTTTTATTTTTTTTTTTTTGGAGTGGTGCTCATGGGCTGCATTGGGCTTAACACTTACTAAGCCTGTGGCTTGTGAAACACCATTAGGATTATAATTATGCACAGGGCCAGCTGCATTGACTCCATTCATTTTTTTTTTTTGGCGGGGGGGGGATTCATATATATTTCAGTGCACAGTAGTAACCTGATTCATCATGATGGAAACAATATTCAGTATTTACTTACATAAAAGCTGAAAGTTGTGTATCTGTTACGAGTGCTCTTACTTCACTAATACTTCCAAAGGCTTTGTATGTGCATTTACAATGGTCTCGACCTCTATATTATAAGAAGAGCTAACTTCCTGCTGTAAAATTTTACTGCGCTTGTAGCAATGTTCAAATTGTACGTTACCTTGTTTTATGGCACGGTTTTGCAATAACGTGAATTTTGACTGTGTTATTACTTAATATGTTTTTGAAATGTGGCTGTCGTATGCTTGACTATAAATGTAATCCATGTCAGTTATGGGTCTGAGATCTATTCTCTGCCTTAGCATAGCTATTTAGAAAACAGGTTTTGATTTTTTTTAACCTGTGTTTATAAACCAATATAGGTTTCTTATTATGTGTTCTAGGCAAATGTTTAAAGATATGGGTATCTAAAATATGTTCTTTGGTGACTTTTGAAAAGCTTTTGAGTGATGGATACGTTATTCAACTCTAATCTTTCGGACTGTGAATGTTGTATACATCTATTAAGTACTCAAACACTTGAAGAGATTTTTGTGTGAAAACTGTGCTGTAAAACTGATTGATTGCACATGGTGTTTCTCAAGTTTCTAGTCGTTTATTTTGGAAGTTATACATTATAAGTAGTGACAATCGAATCATGATTACTTGCTGTCATTTCTGAGCTATATTCATTTTCTTTGACCATGAGCATTTTGTCCTCAGTGCTCCTTCCTTTGTTTCTGTCCTCCATTGCTGTGTAAATGCTTCATTACTCCTTGAAGTCTTCCTCACGGGTTTCCTAAGCATTGGTAGAAAAAACTTGGCTTTGCTCAGCATAGACCCAGAACTGAGGCAACGTAGGACATCTCCGCTACCACACTGAAAGCCTGTAGTGTACGAGGAGTGCCGGTGAGCATTTTCTAACCTTTTGCTGTGTTTTGGGTGACCGGGCTGTTGCAGCGCGTAGCCAGTCCTGAGAGCCTTCAGGAAGGCAACTGAAAGATAACGGTCGGCGTGAGGCACGGCGTGCGGAGGAGCAGCTGTTGGGGCAGGATACATTTCTGGGATGATCCCATCCGTTTCTTCCCCTCGTTTGGATGCGGCAGTGGCAGCTCGTGGGTTTAAGCGCCTGCCATGAATCAGGACTGCAGCAGGTGTTCCTCGGGGATGGTGAGCGACCCCGATAGCTCCTACCCAGCCCGCGCCTGGCCAGCGGCTTTAAATCTGCGAGCTATTGCTGACTGTGCAGTTGCTGGGGGTAGAGGCGGGTAACTGACCCCTACAGCAAGGGATTTTGGAATTCTGTAAACCACGTGGTAAGGTCAGCTGTGGGTTGTCTTCCCCCTTAGGCTTTTGGTTTCTTGAGTCGGCCACGTGAAGTGAACATCCTCAGCACTGGCTTTGCCAGCCTTCTTAGAGAGAAGGTGAAATGTGAGGGGGAAAAAATCCATTTCAGAAAGGCTAACGTTTAGTGGTTAACAGATCATTGGGAGTTAGGGTATCTGGATTATATTCACAGCTGTGCTTCTGGCACTCTGACCGGGGCAAGTCACTTAATTTTTCATGCTTGCATGTACTTATCTGTGAAACGTATAATACAGCATCTGCTTTCCGGAGGTGCTACACTTAATTTATTATAGCCCTCATTGATCACTGTGATCTTTCAGTGGAAAACGGTGTATAAACAATATTAATAAAGAACGCTTTAAACAAATGCTGTCATTAAAATATTCACCTCTAATGGATGCTGCGGAAGCGGAATTGCATTCTGACTACCGCTGGATCTTTCTTTGTAGTCCTGCGAATCACCGGACGGTTCGTCAGAGCTTTCATTTTTCTTTCCCTATAATGAAGTGTTTGCAGCAGCTACTCAGAACTAATATATAATTTTTTTTTACTCTTTAGGCTTTGTTGTAGTAAAGGAGTTTTTTTTTTTTTTTTTTAGTGAATAAACATGTGACCTTCTTTTCAGATGGGAAGGAAATAAATCTTCAGTCTTCTCTCTTTCGCCCTCCCTTCTAGGCTGACGTACATCATTTTTAATATAGGAAAGAATCTGTAATTGGCACAGCAATCTACTTTTCTCAAATACATAGTGTGATAACATTTTCTTGATTATTTAATATCCCTTGAGAAAGGTATAGCTTGCTACAGATTGTAAACAGTAAACGTTATGGCCAGTGCATCACTTTTACAATACCAGTAAATGAAATGGAACACTTCATGCACGTAAAATTGTTATGGGGTGCCGTTTAGCATTAGTCGTTCTGTCATTAGCATGTGGGAGGAATGGTTGTATTTCAGTTTTGTCAGAATTGTTTGTTGGTGAGAAATCCGTATCTAGATGTAGTTTCAGTTTTCCTGGATTATTACAGAAACAGTAATAATAAAACAAATTGATGGAGTGGGTTTTGTTCTCTCGCAGTGTGCCCCATGTAGATCTGTGGCCGTTTTAAGCACTGAGCATAATGTGCAATCCAGAGCAGTTTGCAGGGTGGGTGATTTGGGGTTAAATTGTCTGATAATGTTGGATTCCTGATAGTTTTGTCTGCTTGAAATGGCTTAGTTTAGTAGCACCTATCTTGTAATGCAGAAGTGGTGTGTGTTTGTCCTTCTGCGTGGATGACTGACTGCAAGCACAGGGCTGGGGCTTTGTCCTAGCCCTGTGTGGGTGGAATTGTGGCCAAGTTGTGTTTTGCTGTGATCTTAAAAGTATCCTTTCTTTTTTATACTTGTATGTGTTGTGATTGACTGAAGAGCTTTTTAGCAACTTCTTTCAAATGTTAGTTTATTTTCATTTTCTGGGCTAGAGAAATGAGTGTGTCCATGTGTTTGGCAGTGGCTAGCCAGTGAACTTTGCGTATTTACCTGCTGGCTATGTTCATGAACAGCTGAGGGTCTGGTCATCTTAGGGCTTCTGCCCATGGCCTTCAAAGGCCAAAACTTTCTGCAGTCTTCTAGGTTTCACTGAAGTGCTGAATCTCTGAAGGTCCCTGATGAATGACATCCCTCTCCTTCTGTGGCTGGGTCAGAAGTTAAAACAAGTTTGCATTCACAAAAGTGGGTGTGTGTATATGTGTGTGTGTGTGTATATATATATATATATTTTTTTTTTCCCCAGCCTTTGTAACCTCTATAGAAAAAAATATCTTTGTGGCATAGAGATGTGATTTTTCTTTTTTTTATAGCTCTGGTCAGAGTGCCGTTAGATGTTAGTTGCGAGGCAGCAGGTGTGTAATTTCCTGCGTTTACTGCAGCAGCCTGTTGGACTGGAAGGTTTGGAAGCGCTGTCCTCTACAACTAACATGCAGCACACCTGTGTGGAAAATCTGGATGTCAGAAACACAGGGCTACATTCCTGCTCTATAAGGCTGGTGCTAATTGCCAGATTACTGTAGTACTGGTGATGATAACAAGGTTAACCTGACCCTGGGAAGAATTTTTTTGAAGCATACTACATAGCTGATGGAAGCAGGGATGCTCGCAGGAGAGCTCCAGCTGATGGACTGAAGTGAAATTCTTGCTTTGACTTGCCCCATCAAGAAGGTTCTCTCTTCCAGGAAAGGCTGGCCTTTCCTGGCTACGTTAATGTTTGTGAATATCTTTCAGTCTGTTTTGGTAGACTTTAGTAACTTCAAAAAACTTCATCATGTTACGTGTCTTCTAAAGGTTGGTCCTCCCTAGGTATTTCTGTTACCATACTCGCAGTCAAAGAAAAATCTTGGACAGCAAAAATCAGTTTATTTTGTATTTTGGCTGAATTAACTCTCAAAGAGCTATCGTGGCAAACTTAACTTTGGCATGTGAGAAGACATGGAGGAAACTAAGCCAGTTTTGGGTTCATATACAGACGGAAGCTACCTTCTATATCTAATTCCTTCTGTTTTTCACTGTAGCTGTGGACTTCAGTATGGATTTTTAGCTACTCGTTTAGTATTGTATAATTAAAGGGGAGAGGAGATGCATTTCTGTATGTCATGCTCATCCCTTACGCTGTAGTAAGGTCAAGTGGGATGACTAGATAGACGTGTTGTTCGGTCTTTCTCCTGAATTCTGTTTTTTTGTTTCTCTTCAGCATGTTTTACCAATGTATGTTTCTTATTAGTTTTCTCCACCAGCAGCATTGCATTCATACACACAAATGCTCATTCATGCCCATGAGTTATTTGTGCTCTTTTGAAGAGCTGTCAGTAGACTCAGGAAGGTAAGAGTTGCATCAGAACTTGTACACTCGTGCTTGAGCTTCACAGTTGACTTTTAAGGGGCCTTAAAACACCCCACCCCAGAAGTTAATATTTTTGGGTTTGGCAGTGAAAGTCTCATTCTCAAAGGACGTTGTCCAATCGTGTGTGTGTATATATATGATAAACATTTGGGACCCTAGGCTTACAAAATTTAACATACGTATAATAGTATTCTTAGCAAGACCAGTGTGACAGTGTTAAGTTGTAGAGGCCACCTCTGTAGTGGGCAAGCTGTGGTATAGTTATGAAGATATCCCAAAGCAGGAAACAAGTGTTGACTCAAGTATGGTGCTTCACCCTCTAAGATGCACATTGTTTTTTTCTTTTGACATTGTATTAGTAAACCAGAGTTCAAGAAGTAAAACCCTCATGATCATGGGTTTGCCAGAAATGTTGGGAAAGGCTGAACTGATGCTAGTTCTCATTACAGCTAGTTTTCAGCTGTAATGGTGATGAGTTGTTGAGTTCTTGTCATTTCCTGGTAAGAGTTGTGTGGAAGAGTATGTTTAAGGATGCAAAGGATGTTTGATTGTGTGGTACGATACCCGGTTTTGCTGAATATTTTGCTTCCACAAGCGAAACATAATTGAGAGCAAGCCCGCAGCATGGATGTGTAAAAGCTAGGCTGCAAATTTAAATTCTCTAATGTTTTGAATAGTATTTTTTTACAGTGGTTCTTGTTTAAATATTTATATTGAATCCGTGTTTCTGTGCTTATGAGGCATGTGTTATTTCACCACGTAGGTTGGTTTTGGTAAAAGAAACATAATCAGTAGGTGATGTTGCTGCTTGGGATGCTCTGATAGAGTTATTTACAATGAAAGCTAATAACCTGCCCTGATACTGATAACTTCTATTTTTTAATAGGGAATATGTGTTTCTATGGGAGTGCTGTCAGCCTTGTACTGATTTATTAGGTAGCAATTCATACTAATCATTCTGCTTAATGGAAAAACCTTGGTATTTCCTTGGGTTTCAAGTGTGTGAAAAAGAAACAACGTATAACAAGCAAACCCACATAGTAGTCAGTCTTGAAGAAAAGACAGTATAAGTAATAAAACAGATTCTTTTGGTTGCAAGTAGTACTAAAAAAAAAAGGGGGGAGAAGTATATCAGAAATCGGAGTAGGCTGACTGTTGCTGAGCACACCTACAGCACGCTTGGTTCTACTGCACGCACACAGTAGCCTCAGCATCTTTTTCAAATAAAGGTAATTATTGAAGTTCACATCTGTTCTTTTCTGCTTTCAAGTATAATTGATTTCTAACATATGTGAATATTGAATAGTAAGTGTAATGTGCTAGTGAATGGATGTTATGTCAGTGTTTGTTCTACGCAGGAAAAGAGTACGGAGTAGGTGGGAATAGTTTCAAGGTAATTCTCTCTGTAAGCCAGAAGACCATTACCAAATATTCCTCTGTGTAAAGCACAAATGAGAAGTGATGTCATAGAGTAAGCAAAATTCATATTTAAGTCACTGGAAGCAATTTTCTCCTAATGATTTTTTTTTTGAAGACTTACCTTGACTTTCTTGTTTTTAAGGGTGAAGCTACTTGTCTTGGTTCTTTTACTCTTTCTGAGATCTGTATGTGTATGTCTTATTTTTTAATTTTTGATGCTGCCTCCCAGTTGGACTTTTCTCCTTGTTTTCGAGGCCTTTACAGTATTGGAAGCCCTGCTCACAAATTGTGGGGATTGTTTTCGGAAGTCTGCTGAGAACTATGTATGACACTGTCTCCTCTACGGTGCTTTGTATTTTCTTGAATAGATTTATAAAGTTCACAAAGCACAAATATAAACTAGGGAGCTAGATGTTTCTGTACTTAGGCTATTGCTTTCTCCTGGGGGTGGAAGACCATTGTCTTAAATTATTAATATCTTTGCTTTACCCCACTTCTGGCTCTCTTAGTTTCCCTCAGGGTAGGCAGACTGTCTACAGCACTTGCCCTAAAGGAAATACTGCTGGAGACAAACCTGACAGACTATAAAGGAACACGATGAATTTAAAAATCGGATATATTTAAGAAATTGTTTAAAATCCATAGCATATGCTTTACTGTCCTTGAATTGTCCCTGCTAATTCTCTGGCATTGACAGTCACTTTAGCTTATTTTTTTTTCTCTCCCCTCTTGCTGCATGAAAGATTCATCTAGGGAAAGGAAAACTGATCATATGTGAAAACTGGTGTGGCTCGTTATACATGAACTTTTATCAAAAACATGATGCGACCTAGCTAGATTTTACTTATAATGATGCATAGGACTTAAATGTGACTCAAAACCTGAATTAACTGAGGAGCTCTAGGACCTGTTCGGGGGGAACAGGACCTGTCCAGGTGGATTTTCTTGTGGGGAAAAAAAAAAGTCCAGAGGTAATCTTATGTTTCTTAAAAGAATTAGTGTATAGTAAACATTGAATTTTTTTCTTCCCTTTTTCTGCTTCCCAGCCAAGGAAGTAGTACCTGGGAACTACTGGTTCAGCTTTACTTCATAGTTAAAAACCACAAACATGCATAGTCTCTATCTCAGATTTGCTTTAAAAATACTTTCCTTTTTTTGAAGGAGATTTCTTCAAGATCAAGTAGAAATTACTGTTAATTATTTGTTACTTAAAACAGTCCTATTAGCATGAATTGATTGGTTTGATAGCTGCTATTAAGCATACTGAAAATTCACTCATTTTATAGAATTTGCAATCTTACAAAAGAAAAAAAATCTCCCCAACAACTTTTGTTATGTTTTTCAAGGTTTCCACGCTGATGCTGCAAACTTCATAAAATGACAGCTATTTTTTTCAGTAGCCCTCTGTTGAGGACAGCCCACAAAATTTTAATCAAGGGATTAATACATCTATACGCTGTCACTGGTCCTTGAGTTATCTTGTATGTTGCGCTTTTTTTTAAGGCTGTGCTTCAATCAGAAGGTAGGTCTGGGTCTCTAGCAGCATGTGCTTGTGTAGACCCATCCTACAAACACATAGTCCTGATTAAGGCAATCTGAGGCTGATGGTTGATGCCAACACGCTTTGTGTCTGGCTGTCATCTGAATGATTAGGCAGCAGAAGCATCCTAATTACTCAATTTGGTAAGACTGCTTTTAATCAAACTTAGCAGAAAGTTTATGTTCTTAAAAGCTAAATGGAATCTAATACTTGTTAGGTCAAATAAACAAGGCAAAGCTTTGTGATCACAGGTGGAAAGTCACCTTTATTTCACACATTTGAAAAAATAAAATAGAAAAGTAGAAGTACCTATGATATATCAGTGTAGCTTGCATGCATATTATACGGGGGGAATTTTTTTTCCCAGTTACTTTCCTGTCTCTGATTCCCAACTGCTTTTGATTTAATGTGGCTTGTGAAGATGAAGGTACGCTATGTGCATATTTTAAAAGAACTTCAGTAATGTTAATGCTACATTATGAAGTTCATATTTGGATCATGCTTTTAGGAGCACATTTCTGAATGTGAATCTCTCTGGTATTATGTACTCCGGTAATTAAAAATGAATCTCCTGCAGGAAAAAGCACAACTTCCCTGAGCCTCTGTATTGTGGAGGTGAAGCTGAAATGTAAAAGAAGAGATCATCATCTCTTGAGGACAACAAACTCATCATCTGTTCTTGACTCCTGGTTGCTGGAGCCAGAAATACCATGGAGAGCGTGTACTCCATGTTCCATCGTCCACAGAAAGATTTTGCCACTTTCTGAGTACTTGTAAGTTTAGATAGTACGGGGAGTTGTTGACA
Organism: Anser anser; assembly: GCF_964211835.1. Lineage (NCBI taxonomy): Eukaryota > Metazoa > Chordata > Aves > Anseriformes > Anatidae > Anser > Anser anser. The sequence goes on along the minus strand of NC_139722.1, from coordinate 48,958,004 downwards.
GGCTCTGCAAGAAATCAGATTTCATCTGTCAGTTGGAGTAATAATGTGAAAAGCCTGTTTTCAGAAATAAGGCTCAGAGGACTCAAGGAAGCTGGAAATGCAGAGACTTGTAAGGTAGTTGCGGGGGAAGCCCTTCTTCCAATGTGTGTTCATTCGAGGAATGGAACACGTTAAAGAAGTTTCTACTATTAGAATTTACAGTATATTTTATGTGTCTTTTGTCCATAATATAACTTCATAAAACAGAAACGAATTATCTTGCCAGTAGGAAATGAATCCATGTAATGACTATAATGTGTCATAGCAACCAAGTTTTAAAATAGTCAAATTCCAAAATAATGTTATAAAAATTACATCAGAGGAAAAAAGAGTATTCTGTGTTGTGTTATAGCAACAGAAACGTAGGCTTAGTTTTTGTTTGTGGATCACTTGGGATCAGATTGCTGCCTGCAGCCTTTTCTTTCTTTTTTTTAAGAGGAAGCTTATGTCCTAACTAAACACGCATTGCAACCAGAAGTTGGGGGTTCCTCACAACTAGAAATGTTTCCTTCTCCATCCCTCTTCTGCTGTAATTGCCAGGTGACTTACTTGCCAGAAATACCAAGTTTGGGTACATGTATTGTCCCTGGGTGATACCACTGGTTCGTAATGCCTTGGCATGCGTGTAGGTATTAAATATTGAAAGTTGTTTTCATATTCTCATGTGGTGAAACTCTGTAAATAGGTCTTATTTACCAAACAGTTTGGGAAGCACGTACTCCCTGGTATGCCTTAGGAAATTTGCCATTTAAGCCTTCAAGGTACTGATTTTCTCTGGCCATGATAAATGGAGTGCTAGATAAGGAACCACATTACGGTGTTATTGAGAGGAAGAAGTATTGTGCTGAGATTGTGAAGAAAAGAAATTGTGTGAACTAACAAATAACTTAAATGTCTACCACCTGCTGTCACTAGGCCTCACAAAATGTTCTTAAATCTGTTTTTCAAAGGAATTTGAAAACAAAGGTCTCTGTTATGTAAAACTTTATGCTCTAAAGATTTGTTCTTCGTGTGTTAAATCTGGAGACAAACAAATGTGTTGTTCTTATGAATATAATTATTAGGAAAGCAAGAAAATGCATTGAAAAAGGTGAGGACATTAATACTTGAAACCTACATGGAATGAATGTTGACATACTATAGAATGTAATGCAAATGTGTGAAACTTGTGAATAGTGTTGCTAATTACTGAAAGGGTGTAGTTGTATACTTCACATTTAAAAAACAAATGGGGAAAAAAAAACACCACAACCTTTGGAATGTGATGATGTGCAAGTTAATTTTCTCACTTTTCTGCTTCCAAAAGTGTTTTGTTAAAGACCGCAAATGATAAAACTTTACGTACTTTTAACCCTTGCCTTATCATGAGTAATTTGGAGATGTTTTTACATCTCTGTATCAAGAATGGGAAATCCTTTCCTTCACTGAGGGTTAAATAAACCTTTCCGTGATGGACTAGAGAGAGAAAGGGAGAGAGCTAGTATTCTTTTAGCTCTAAGTTCCATATTTATGATTTTCACAAATTCACAAACCGTTGAATTTTTATTGATTTATTTTTACTACTGAGACACAAAGGGCAGAAACCTGCGGACTGGTTATGGCATGTGGCAGTGTTGGGGTGGTTAGCATGTTGTTTTTCCATACCTGATGTAACTTTATTTCAAAATGGAGTATTGCATTAGATTACCTCAAAATGTCGTCATTCATTGATGCGAATAATTCTATGTTCTTCCCTCCCCTGTGAATGTCGAATGGTTCTTTCATGAGAGATCTAGGTTATTTTAATTAATTACTGGGGGGTTTAAATCTTTAAATTAAGTTACAGGTGAGCTCAGCTCTTCCCTATGGAGCTTTTACTACGTTAGCAGTGGAGAAGGGTAATATTTGCTGCATAATTCTCTAATGGGCTGTTGTATCCTGCTCCATTGAACAAGACTGCTGCTTTGCTTTTGATTTCTGGTCTGTGTCCAGTATTTCAGGGAACAACTTGGATGGTTAGAAGGTATCACCAGAAACATATCTTCCTTTTAGCTGTAGAAGAGAAGATTCAGACCTATTGATATCTGTTGCTTTGGGAAGTTGTTGAGGATTGTAGAAATTTAATGTAAAACTAAATGAGGTACTGATAACTAAATATGTGAAATCTTAGTAGAAGATAGTCAAAATACAGAAACAGATTTATTTGGTGTTAATTTCATATCCTTATTTCAGAAAGTATTCCCCTGGCTTTTAAACCATTTCTCTTATATGTGTATAACTATATGCAATCATAAAATAGTAACCTTATCAGTTACTTATGGGCTGTGGGGACTGAACCACTGCTTATTTTCCTAGTCTGGAGTATGGTTACTTGTTGAAGATGTGACAAATTTAGGTCATATTTGGCATGCATTTAAATTTAGCCTGGGACTGATATATAAAGAGGTAACAAACCTAAATTGTTTTCCCTTGTGTGGCTATTGCAGCCAGGCTGCGATTTATTTTGTACTGTGTTAAGTTACAATAAAAGATACATTCATAAAATAAGGTAAAGAGTTCAGTCATGAAACATTTTTTTGGTTAGCTTTCATCATTTTACCTTTAATTGTGTTAATTACTTCAAAGAATTGTCTTAGAGGCTACTTGAAGTGCAGAATCAAAGAGGAGGGGCAATAGCCTCCAGCAAACCTTTTTTATGAGAACATTCTTACAATAACTTACAGGATAGACATCACTAAAACAGCCGCTTTTAAAATCCCCTTGCTTCACACCTTTTTTTAAAGATCATAATATTTTTGGTTTCTTAATATTGTAGAATAGCGTATTCCAATGCCTGCAGCTAATGGTAGAGAGCAAAGTGCTTGTTCTGTAATTGCAACTTTCTCATTTTTTCATTTTCGGTATGTGCTGAGGAGAAGATTTTAAGTTACATGAATTCAGTTGTTCTAGGCAGTCACTGCTGTGATGTGGAGGTCTCCCTGAGGAGACGAAACAAAAAGTGCTCTGTCCTGTGCCTGTGGCTTCCAAGCATGCAAGAGGTGGAGTATAAACAGAAAAGTTTGTGAAAAATACAAGTGTGGTGGTAGAATCATAGCATCACTGAATGGTTTGGGTTGGAAGGCCTTAAAGCCCATCCATCTCCACCCCCCTGCCATGGGCAGGGACACCTCCCACCAGCCCAGGTTGCCCAAAGCCCCATCCAGCCTGGCCTTGAACACCTCCAGGGATGGGGCACCCACAGCTTCTCTGGGCAGCCTGTGCCAGGGCCTCACTGCCCTCTGAGTGAAGAATTTCTTTTGAGCATCTAATCTTAAATCTCCCCTCTGTTAGTTTAAAACCATTCCCCTAGCCCTATCACTACACTCCCTGACAAAAAGTCCCTCCCCAGCTTTGCCATAGGCTCCGTTTAGGTACTGGAAGACGGCTATAAGGCCTCCCCAGAGCCTTCTCTTCTCCAGGCTGAACAACCCCAGCTCCCTCAGCCCGTCTCCATAGGAGAGGTGTTCCAGCACTCAGATAGTCCTCGTGGCCCTCTGGACTCACTCCAACAGGTCCATGTCCTGCTTAAGCTGCGGGCCCCAGAGCTGAACGCAGTGCTCCACGTGAGGTGAGAGGAGAGCCACCTCCCTCTCCCTGCTGGCCGCGTTCCTCCTGATGCAGCCCAGGATACGGTTGGCTTTCTGGGCTGCAAGTGCGCATTGCTGGCTCACGTCAAGCTTTTCATCCCCCACATCCTTCTTTTGCAGGGCTGCTCTCTATCTACTTGTCCCCCAGCCCATATTCACGTTGGGGATTGCCTCGAGCCAGGTGCAGGACACTGCTTGGCCTTGTTGAATTGCCTGAGATTCATATGGGTAACTGCATTTTGTAAAGGTTTGTGGGATGTTTTTTTTGTGTTTTGTTTTTGTGTGTTTGTGTGGTTGGATACCCTTGGAGACAAGTGGCTGAAACTCACCCATGAAGTTCTGCAGCTGAGATACTACTTCTGACAGTCTGGTTTTTTCCATTTTTTTTCTCCCTGTAAGTTGTTATAAGGTCTTCCATTCAAACAATACTTGCAGTTAATTTGGAAAATGCTTATTTTTTACTGCAAATGATGTAAGACTGATTTGGTTGTTACAAATGTAATATAACTAAGTTATTACAGTTGAGATGCAGCACTAATTTGGTATGTCAAATAGATAAAACATTACTTACAGAAAACGTTGAAATTCATGATGCCTAGTAAATGGAAACTGCTCATTGGTATCATGATATATTTAAAAAAGGTCTTTGGTTATTTCATATGTAAAGAAGGTTACCCGAAACCTGATTGACTTATTTTTTCTTTGTGCACAAATAGTCCTAACACATTTTTAGACTGAGGCAGAAAGTAATCTCCAGGTAACAATATTCTATGCTATTTTAAGTATGTATGCCCCACTGATGATTTTTAAAGCACAAAATAATGATGACATACCATGCAGAGGTCTTGCTTGCCTGAGGCTAGTGGTCCGAATGCAGTCGGTGCAGACTTCTTTTTAACACTTTCATCAGCAAACAGGAGCTGGGTTTCATTGCTTCCTTTTTTTTTTTGTGACAGTTGTCTTTTTTCTTTGCTTTTAATTATACTGCATTCAATTAACAGCTGAAATCTTTTAAACAGTAAGAAACGAAGGGTAAGGACTTCTAGGAAAGAAGTTTGAAGGTCAATTTTGGCAAAAATAAGGTTCATCTGATTGCTGGATAATGACAAGAAGACAACCAGGCAGTTTGGATGAAATGCACCAAGCCAGAGGCAAGGTAGCTTTTTAGGTAAAGGACAAGGGCCCTGACAGACTTCTAGCAAGTGAGGAAGAGGAGAGTGACCAGTAAATTATTAGAGAAACACCTAATGAGAGAGGGAGAAGGCTAAGAAATCAGATTTCAAGAAGGAAAAGTAATAGGGGCACATTACGGAAGTGAGATTAAAGAGGAGGCAGGTGGCGTTTGTGTGCTGAGGGCTGATCACGGGGAGGTTGTCAGACATGTATGAAACAATTCTAGTTTGCATCCAGAGCATTCCAGTGGTTTCAAGATGTTTTCGGCTTCTAAAAGCAAACTACTGTGTATACCCTTTTAATCACTGAACGGAAAACAATGGAAAGATATATTTCAGCAGACTAACAGCTCCCCTTACAGACACCAGTTCATGAACTTTATTTGTCTTGCATGTTTATATTGTTCATATACAGTCTGACAGCCTTTTTTCTGCCTGGCTGTATACTTGCCAAGTAGAATAGGAAATATTTAGCATTTTTCATAACAATCTTCGGTATGTAAGCAGAGGATTGTAAAGTGACTTTACTTAATTGAAGAAGTATGTGAGTAATATGCTAGAAGAACTATAGGGAAGGAGGGCTTTTACTAATTAAATCTTTGACATAATGCAGAAGTGATGGTGACGTTTGAGTGTGCAAATGACAAAGCATTAGTTTGTTCAAATGTGTTTGGACACTGAAGAATAAGAAGTGCTTTCCTATTCTGGTGGGTCTTACAAATATTAGGTATAGGGGCTTTCAATTATGTAGTGAAGTAACTTCAATTTTAGTTTCATAATTTGCTGAAGGATTTAGTAGTGTGTCCGAAATCTTGTATCGGCTATTGTAGCAGCTTTGTAATTTGAATCTATGCAATAGTCATGGGTAAAGTTATTACAGCTCTGTGAAGCTTTTCCTTTGTTCGTGTACGTTGGGCTCTGAAAAGTTTATTCCTATTGCCTTAGTCATTGCATTCTTGCTTCTCAATCGCTTGGTTTGAAAGACCTCTACAGAAAAAAATAAAATCTGTAGCAAAATGGAAGAGGGCAAAAAAAAAAAAACACCCTAAGAAATGGGAATCTCTTTTTCCTGAAGGACAAATGAAAGCTGTAATGAAATTGACTATTGTGGAAAATGAGATTTGGTTATATTGGAGTACTTTTGTCAGAAATTGTAAACAGTCACCGAGTTCAGAAGTAAACCAAATCTTTTTTTCCCTTTTCCCAATTTAGTGTCATGAACATTTGTTCTCTATAGGACTAGTACCTATTATATACTTATTTTTGCTATATTATTGCTATTTGAATTTTTATTGCATGTTTTGGGAAGAAAGTTTTTTGAGGTAGAGGGGGGGGAAAATCAAAATCAAAACCTTAATACCTGCAAGAAAACAAGTAACATTTTGTGAGCTTGTTTAAATACTTGAATTTTAAACTGTTCAGAGAAAACTACTTGCAGATAAACAGGTTTTATTAGTGTAACTGAAAACTATCTTTCTGGATTTACTAAACAGTTTAGTTTTTAAAGCATGCAAGAAATCTTTTTGTTTTGGTTGGCTGCTAAGTGATGCAGTTAGGAGAACTTTAACAAGTGGCTTAAGGCAATCGTCTTGAATGGAAGAAGTGCTTGAAAGGAATCAAAATTGGCTGGAGAGATCTTGGACTGTGGTTTCACAAGCAGCTGGGTTGGTGTGAGGGCTCTTGCTGCTGGAAGGAGCTAGCACACTCTTCTCTTGCCTGTGCTGGCCTACCTCCCCCATGCGTTGGCTTTGCTTGTCTGGCCTTTCTGTAAACTCGTTTAATTTGTTAATTCAGGGAAAAAGAAAACAGTAAGGTTTTTTTTTGTCATTTTGGGTTTGTTTTCTGTTGGGCTGATCTGGTTCAGTGATGGAAGCAGCATAATGTGCACTCGCTTGCGGTGCATGATGCTTAGGTTCCTAAGTGAGGCTTTGCTGTTGTGGAAAAGTTAAGCTTCCCTTTCTGTGTCTTGAATCTTCATGGACACTCTTGTCACTGGTGTCGGAAGTAGGAGGTGAGCTTCTAAACTTGGTGGCACCTCAGGTTCCCCTGGTTCTATACCAGCTTCTCCTTTAGTTGAAATGAAAACAAGCTATAACAATTCTTTTCTCTCCTAGATTCCAAAATCTGGATGAATGGCCTTGAATAATGTAGGTGTCTTTAGCTGCTGCTGCAGATTGGTTTCATTAACTAGTTTAGTTCTACAGACTGGCAACGAAGAGTGGTATCAAGCCAAGAATGCAGGCACGTGTCTAGGTTTTCTGTTCACCCCTTCGCTTCAGGATGTAGTTAACATGGGAGCACAGCTGTTGGCATTCCTTGTGCACATCTGGCAGGAGCAATCCTTCTCTATTTCATGATTTCATTTTAATACAGAGCTCAGTGTAGGAAAGGATGTTTGCCTTTCGCAGGCTTCTGAGGTGAATAGGTGTCAAATACACCTTGAATACTTTAACAACTGGTTTTGCCTGGGCCACAGAAAGAGATCTGTTTCCCAGTTAAGGATAGCCAACCTCAGGCCCAGTCACCTACCTTTGTTTTCTGAAATTTATTTTGCTGTAACTTACTGCACTTCAGTGCTATTTTTTAAATACCTTGTTTGAAGAAATCTCAGATAAGCTGAGCTGAGAATGGCTACCCTCCCAGACGGGGTAAGTGGGATGCTTAAAATCTTCCAGCTGTTTGTCAGCTACTTAACTCTGCTCTGAAACTGCTGTACCATCTGTCTAGCTAAAAAAAGGTGCAATGAGCAAAGAGAAAAGCATGTTTCCAATTCAGATGAGTCTACTGCATCCTGTGAGATAATCAAGTCACAGATGATTATGGGAACAGTGAATTTTAAGTTTTATAGCAATAGCTTCATAAAAGACATAAAAGGCTGAAGTTTGGATGAATTCAGCTTCTGGGTATCTCAAAGGAGCCATGTCATAATCCTAAGTTTAAAGTAATATTTTTGTCCACTATGTGGATTTATTGTTCCTCAACTTTGCTTGTAGGTAATAGATTTTGTTTCTTGTGTAAAATGTCATTTTATTAAAGTTAACAATACTAGCTACCCTTTATTTCATATTAGATAGTACAAATGCCTTGAATTTGGTGAACAAAGATTTATGAAACCTGTGAAGAGATGTGAAATGTGTGACAGGAAGGTGGAGTAAATTTTGTAGATTTGAAATAATAAATTATCTCATGTTCATCGAATTGCACTATAGAAGCCATCTTTTAACCTGCTTGGAGTTTAAAAGGCCTCCGACAAGAAAAGTGTGAAAGAAATATCTTATCCGCTATTGCCATCTGCAGGGCATCATTGGAACAGACAGGGAACAAAGGGGAGCAGAAATTCGGACGGCAGTTTGCAGTGTCTGATAAGAAAACAGTGTTACCTCCAACAAAAACCTGAAGAAACGAGGTTTCTGTCACGCTGATCTTCATAACATATATATTCATTTTCAGCTTCTGGGCAGCACTGGATTTGTTAGGTAGGGAATATAATGCCTCATGAGGTTTCTGCATACATCTTTCTTCAGACTTCTTGAAAGAAATACCAATTACTTAAAATCATACTGCCACCATGAGCTGTATTTGGGATGACTGGCCCTTTGGCTCTGCTTCCTTTTTGAAAGCTGTCTTCTCTGACAGGAGTAGTGAATCCTAAATACTTTCTTAGTATTCCTTCTATCATCGTTCCTGTGAAGGCACATCTTGGAAATAACGATGGAAATCTGCAGCTGCCCTGCTAGGTCTGTTTATTGTCCTGCAAGAAGAGGATTACCATCTCCACAGACTGGTAGGCAAACAGGGCGTAGGTGCAAGTTGCTGGCAGTAGGCAAAGGATGTATATGTGAAAGGATAACGAACAATAACTACGAAGAATCAATGTCGTGGTTTTGGAGGTGTGTAAGCCAAAACCAAATGTGGGTAAGGTAGAGGTGGTAATGGTGACAGTATCTGGAAAATGGTTAAGCCCTATAAAGTTGCCATTGGTTAAAAGTCCATAGCTGCTGTCTGGCGTGTGGCTGCAGCAACAAGTCTGGGAGCGTTCCCATCTGTGCTGGAAGAGCTCAGCATTCACAAGGGGTGTTTTCTTGAATGCCCAACACAGGCCTCTTCAGCCTGCGTTGGGCAGCTTTCTGCCAGGTGTCTGTTGTGTACAGCAAATTAACGATGTAGGTCATTGCAGCATCTTGACTTGGGATCCACATTTCAGCCTGTTTGTTTACATGTTTAGCAGGAGTTAATTTTTGCTATGTCAATGTCTGTATCTGAGGGTGGGTGTTGCTATGGACAGCTTTTATGATGTGCATCAGAAAACAAATGTTTCAAAAAGCACAATCTGTGGTGTCCTACACTGTGTTATTGAAGTAAGTCTGATGGATGTCTTTTTTTGAGGAGCTATGCAGAAGGGAGGTGAATGATGCATGCTCACAGTGTTTCAGGTTTACAGACACCCCTACTTCAGCTAAAACTGTGAATATCTAAAATTCCCTAGTCATTTTATTTGAAGGAGTCCTTGGATCAATGCAGGAAAGTGGATGCGTGAAGAAAGATTTCTGAGTGAGATCAGAGATCCATTGAGGACTTTGCTGCTGCAGAAGTGGAGATTAGATATATAATGATGGTAAGTCAGGGTTGATCCTGTAGTTTCATCTTGTTAAATCCTGAATCAAAAGATTCTTTTAATCCCAGAAGAGCGGATTTTTCCCAGATGCATACACTACCACAGAAGGGGCATCAACACTTGCATCAGAAGTTGGATTAGTGAAGCAGCTACAGTACCGAAGAGTATCTTTACTCGTGCGGCTGTTCTGATGATCTTCTGAAAGCAAAAAGGAAATACTCTAATTTCTCCATGTTATAGGACCAGGAATAGGAAAAGGCAAAGCCCTTACTTTGTACCAACCTGATTCCTAAGTAAGCTTTTGCTTTTTTTTTTTTTTAAAAAAAATAAACCACTGCCACCACCAAAAAAATGTAATAAAACTATTTGTGCGTGTGATTGAAAGACTATGCCCCTCTGGCCAGGTTAACCTAGCATTATATTCCAGAACATAAGAAGTCTGCAATTTCTGAATCAGTTTTTCACTCAGACCTGACAAAAAACCAAAGTTTCGAAGCAAATTATTGCTCCTACAAGCCCCCAGAGGGAAAAACAAAAAAAAGAATAGAAAAGCTTGGTTCCAATTTTAAGTACGCAGTGTTTGTCAAGGTGCACATTAAACAAGTAGGCTCCAGGCCTCGAGTTCTGGGAATTCTGTCTCTTTACTCTGTCCTTTTGTGGATTAAAAAATAAAATATGAAAGTGAACCTCAGATGTAGATCAGACATCAAAAAGCAAGAGTGTGTGGAAATGGTGCTGGTGGTAAATGAACAAATTATGGGAAAGTTGCCATTGGGCACTTGCTCAGTCTGCAGATATGAAAGGCAAGTATCTGCTCGTAAGAGAGCATCTGGAATGAGATGCTTCAATACAGAAGCATCAAGTTGATTTCTTTTGACTGTAGTATTTTAATCTGTAGGGTACTGTTTTCCATTGTTATTTGATTGCATCTTGGGTTAGAATATTATAGGTGTCTAGAAAGCCTTCAGGGATAAAGAAAAGTCTCAAATAATTTGCAGTATGTGACATGAGCCCTTCATTTAAAAAAAAAGTCTGTTAGTATCTTTTTAAAGTCTTAAATAAATCAGTACTTATTTGCTGTTGCGTATAGTAGGAATCATAAACAGTTTGAGATCAGCGGAGCTGTTTGGGCAGAACAGAGGATGTTTCATTATTAAAGAGTGGATGTTAAAAGAAGTGTTGTGTGCTCTTGTTTAACTGAACTTCCATGGATATAGGCTTTCTCTCAATAATTGATTTCCAAGAAGCTGTGGCTAAGAGTAATTCCACTAGGCAAGTTCTTGTAGTGAAAATGCATGTATTTCTGGCTCAAGTTCTCCTCTAATTTAGGATTTGAATGATTTTTCTTCAAAAAGAATTTGCCTATGAATGCATGTGCAGAAAAGCGAAGGTTACCATTAGCTTGAAAGAGTAAAAGCAGATGCCAAAGTTGATCCTCGATTAGAAGAGATTTCCTCTTGGTTTTAAGTGACATGATTAGCGTGCAAGAGGATAACAATGGGGTCCTGTTAACAATGGGAATTGCGTATGGGGTCCCGTTAATAATGGGAGCTGCATAGTTAAATCCTCACGCATCATGCCGAATGCCCATCACATCATGTCAGTTATTAGGGTAGGAATCTACTGGGCAAACCAAAGAGCAAAACTGAAAACACTTCTCAGGATAGTATTTTTTCCAGCTGTTAGGATCCTTTATATTAGCAGGGCACCAAATTTATGTTGAACCACTTGTGTGAATGTTTTTCTGTGTCCGTTTATAGGAGAGAACTTCAGAGGGTCGCTGTCCAGGTAATTTGGACCAATAATTAGTTTCGTCATTTGGCTGTACATTTGTAATAATTCATTTTTCTGCACTGTGCTTGGATTGCAATGAATAAGGAAACAATTATAAAGCCATGCAGTAGGGTGCTTATGTCCTTGCAGCTTGAGTAGTCAACATTTTGATATTCCTATTCAAGAGGAGAAGAGCACAGAGGGAGAAGGATAATTCTCTTTATACCTTGTAAGATAACATAAACAATTGTTTTTCCTTTCATGGTAATGAAGGAGCCTGCCTGGACCATGAAAACTCTGGGTTCAGAGTTTTGGCTTCATCTCCTAGCTTCTTGGAGGCTTTTCTTTCCTCTTTGTCTTTTCTTCTTAAAGGAAGAACTAGCTAGCTGAGGCTTTTGTTTTTGTGATTTTAACTTGATTGATGGCTACAGGAATCCTGCTGTTAGTGAAAGTCCTGGAAGTTATGCTTTTCCCTAGCATAGGGCCACTCTCCTGCCTCTTGAGTTCATGCTCAGCTAAGAAGAGAAGCCCCAGCAGACCCAAGTGGAAGATTGCTGGGTCACCACAAGTCAAGAAGAGCCCTGGAGCCAGAGGGAACAGGGAGTTTTCATTGTGTGGCTTTCCAATTAAAATGTAAATTAAGGCACTCCCACTTCCTGTACCTTAGAGCTGTGACCCGGTGGTGGGATGATTTGCCGCAGCGTTGGGAAAAGAGAACTTCCATCGGAGGTGAAGTGCCTTTTGGAGAGGAGGAATTGACTCCATTGGGAGACCTTTTACTCTCTCCTCAACGCTTTGATTTTTGTTTTTATTGAATTCATCCACCAATCAACAATTACATATTGTTCAAAAGGTTCATGAACAGCCTTCCAAAAGGCAAAAGGAAAAAGTGAAGAGCTATGACCAAGAATGGAGGAGATTTTCCAGATTGTGGACTACTGTGCTTATCTTGGGAATTCTGAAGACATGTATGGATCCGTAGAGGTTAAAAAGTTTAAAAACGTTTATAAAATGAGCGTTTGGATCTTGTAAAGTTGAAGGATGCTTTTTGGGAAAAAAAAGTCTGTTCTCTGTGAGTAACTGGAACTTTCCGTGCTTTTATGAAATTCATTTTGGTGTTCATTTGAATGTGAGTTGGAAGAATATCGTGCTTTAAATGATAATCTACGCTAACAAAAGTGGTGTCGTGTTTGTATCCCACTTATTAAAAAGCTCAAAGTCTTATACGAGAGGAGGTGAATAGATATTAAACACAGATTTATGGTGGCCTTTACAGTAAAAATTCTATCAATTCCTTTAATGGTTTTATGGACAGTAGTGATTTATTTCCCAAAACAATGTGCTAAATTTTCAGGATCTGTCTTTTGTGTTGCATGCTGTAACAGTACAGCTTTATCTCGACCCATGATCTTTAAAAGATACTTGCTTACAATGGGTATGCAGTCAGATTACTGGTTGTAAAATAAACTGTGAACGCTGAATGATGCGCATTCACCTAGCCCAGAGCAAATGCAAAATAATGCAATGTAGCTTGACCTTTTTCTCGTGGCAGGTTAACCTGAGTCTAATTATCTGGGATTTGCCTCAGGCTAGGAGTGGACAGGAATCACAGCTTGGCTGATGTAGTAACTTTTGACTCTTCATAGCTTGCTTTTGTGTTTACATCCTGGGCCACGAGGGAGAGGGTAAGGAATTGGGGGTAGGACAAAGAGGGACAAACCGAAAGTGCTTGTAGCAGCAGTTTTAGGAGCCTGCTGGAAGCCAGCTGAAGTTCAGGTCCCTGTCTGGGGCGTGTGTAGTGATAGATGTTTCAGTTCCTTACACTCCAAATAGTGTTAGGACCAATCCTCAAATTAAAAAGGGATCAGTGGTGCTGTTACTATTAGAATTTTTTTCCCTTTTTGACGTATGTAAAATGAAGCTGAATTTTATATCTGCAGTGTTGAAACTGATAAAAATGTCTAAAGAAAAGTTCTTGATTTGTTGGGGTCTCGCAGTAATAGGGGAGCTGCATCGTAAGTACTGTGTTTATATCATCAAACTTGTCATTTCTACTAACAGTTATGAAGATAATTTAATATCATAATTGTATTGTCATCTGTGACTCCAAATGTGGCCTCTGAATTAGAATCCTAGAACCACAGAATGGCTTGGGTTGGAAGGGACCTTAAAGATCATCTAGTTCCAACCCCATGCCATGGGCAGGAAATTAGGGAAAGTCAGTCATCTCTTGTGTGCCAGTAAATGCATTGTCTTTCTGCCTTGCTGTGAAAGTACCCTGCTATTAACGGGGTAAGCTATTGGCCACGTTTGTGCTGAGCTGTTGCATTGCCAGCACAGCTATCGGAACTTCCCCTTTCAAAATGCCAGTAGGAGAATTTATTTTATTTTATTCTGTTGAATGGCAAGCGCTTTCATTGCTGCGTGCTCTACAGAAAGATCTTGGTCATTGCAGCTTGAGATAACAGTAAAAAAATCTATAGCTTTTACTATCAAGTCACTTCTGAAGTTTGTACAAATTTTTGAAGTTCAGGTTAGTGCCAGTATAACAAAAAAAAATGGAAAAGCAAACAAAAACACAGGAATTTCACTATCTCATTGCAATTAATGTGTAAGTTCATGAAACTGAGAAGTGTACAGCTACATTCTAAATTTGTGAAGTGCCATAGAGCTCAGCATGAAATTGTATTTCACAAGATGCCAAAAAAAAAAAAAAATCACTGCGTTAAGCTTTAAAAACCCACACTTACAAATAAGCAGAGTTTGTGATGGTATGTGCCAGGTATTCTCAGTGTGTTTATGCCTTTATTTTGAGTGTAGTTCAGAATCTCAAACACTTCAGTCTAGTTTTTTGTAGCTAGGAATAAATATACCAAACAGGCAGCTTCCAAATGGGGATGGATTTATGCCATAGCTTTTACTGTAGCCATAGCAAAATGGAAGGCGAGGTAGGGAAGTCTTGACTGATGAGTTGGAATTCAGAACTACATTAGCAGGCTTCTCATGAACTATTTGAAAATCTTGTGTTTTTCTGGCCATAAGAGACTTTTCATGACATGATATGGACAATTTAATGCTACACTTGCCATCCATGCAGCAGCTACGCCGTCCCCTGGTGAATTGTTGCGAAAATTCAGAAAAACATTCTAGCTTTATTTTGAAGAAACAGCGGTCTTTTTTTCTGGTTCAGATCATGGCTTTCATCCATGTTATCCTGTTTCTTAACTTTGCTTTGAAAAAATAGTTTTGGTCTGGAAAATGACCAGTTTTACCCTGTAGAAAAATATTTCTGTAAAACTAGTAAAAAGGATGAAGTCTGACTTATGGTATGCTTGCAGTTTTGTTGAATTTTTTTCCTTTTAACTCAAAAACCAGTTTCAGTTTTCATCTGAAGCAGTTTACTTGAAACTGTTTCAAAGTTTCTTCAGACTTGTATAGGGTCAGTATTTGAAGGAAAAAAACTAATATTTGAGCTGAATTCTTCTGGTTTTGATATTGGGAGAAATGTATCTTGTACTTTGCAACTGGTGTAACAATGAACTGTATGTTTACAAATATACGATATTTTGCTGTTGATCCAGGGAAAAGAAGTATCAGCCTGTCGGTCTCTTAAATTAAAAAGTAACTTATTCACAACCCCCAGCCCAAACACTTCAGTGAAAAACTTGTATTTTTAGATTGAATAGCAGAGTAAATTTTGTTCTTAGGCCAAAAAGCTAATAGACTATGTGCATGTTTTGATGATGGTGGATTTTTGTTTTTTTTTTTTGATAGGAACCTACGTTAGCTGGCACAGCTATAGTGCAAGAAACTCTTCTGGAACAGCTCCCCGTGTAGAGTCTTAGAGAGTAGGAGAGACTTGACTGCAGAACAATGTTGGCCTTTTCTGAACAGTGTAATTACTTAAAATTGCTTTATGAAATAATGTTTTCCCATAGTTACACTGACGTGAGCAATTTAAAGACCCGTAACAGTGGTCCCCAAGCAGTATCTTGTGAACATCTTGCATATGTGACTTTGTGTGGCTCTAGGAAAGAAAAAGTCAAAACTGGTGCTGCCACTGCTGTGTTGACATGGAGAGCAAGTCACTGTGATAGCACTGTGTAGGCCAGCTTGCTGAATGTTTTCCCTGGGTTAGCAAATGGTTTGTATCGCTGTTCCCTAGCTATTGCTGATAAACTTCATTCTTAAATGTGCTTTGTTTTCTTGTAAGGGAGAAAACAGTTGTCATCTTTTCAGTTGATGCCTGATGATGCTGTGATGGTGAACAGATCTCTACCCTTAACTGACTTTATCCTCACTGCATATGCTCACATATAGGAAGATGAATGGTGGAGTCTGTGAAATGTGTTCAGGCTCCTTCTTGAGGAAGGAAGCAAAGCAAGCTATTGAACATCCGCGGCACCCTCTGGTAATGGATGTTTTGGTCTCCCCCTGAAAGAAATCCATTTACCTGACTTGAGCAGTGCAATAGATCACCTCATCCCACATGTCACTGCTGGAGCTTAAGGACACGTTTAACTGCAGCCCGGTCTCTAAAATTTTAATTATTTTGCACGAAAATGGGATTGCTGATCGCTGACCTGCAGTAACATGCAACATTAGCCAGCCTTGTTGGATACTTCAAAACGCTCAAGTTTAGATGAGGACACATGTCTAGAGGTATTCAAAATGATTAAATGGCAATGAAATCATGCAAGAGCTCAGTGCTGATAGTGCTTATATCTCCCTATAACTTTGTAAGTGATTATTCAGCTTGTCTGCAGGGGTATGATAGGATCGAGTGACCCAGCACTCTCATGGCTCTGATCCTCCTCTTTCAGCACAACATAGCATAATGAAATAATCACTGTTACTCCCCTGCGTTGGGCACTCCAGCGACAGTGGAGTGATGATGTGGGTCTTGGGGAGAAGTGTGAAAATAGAAACCGAGGATTGTTCGCCGAAGTGCTCTTGCTGGGGCTATTCTGGACTTTAATTCCAGAAGAGACTTAGGCAAATTTTTGGAATTTTGTTGGTCCTAGACAGTGCTGAAAACCTTCTTTGGAAGATCCTTCCACTGAAAAAACATTAATAAACAGTCTTTGACTAACCTTAACAGCCAGTGAGGAGATCTTAACTCTAAATCAGCTGACTGAAGTTATAGTAACTGAAGAAGGAATATAAAGTTTTTCACTAGCTGGGTTTTACCCTTAAGTTGTAAGAGATGCCAGAGACTGAATGTTCCAATATGAAATTTTGTAGGTTTTGTGTGACAGAGCATGTAGTAATGGACCTCAGTCATTTATATCCAGCATTATTAAAAGAGAAGAATGTAATTTTACAAGTTAATGAACACTTTTCCTTCACTTTTTGCCACATACAATGCTTTTCCCTTCCATATATGCTTGATAGAATTGCATGGACCACAAAACTTCACTGGATTAATGCGGGTTGGTGCAACTGGAACCTTCTCCTAGATAAGAAATGGTTTCTTCAGTGCTGCTTCAGCAGCCAACCTCGTCCATTCTCAGCTTGTGCCAGGCTTCTCCTGGAGAAGGAGTTGGTGGTTGTGAGTCCACCCGCAGGTAACCTCAGCCACAAGAAGAGCAGTTCCCATGGCTGCTGTGACCTGTGGCACAGCGGCCAGCCTAGCTCTGACCCCTTCTTTTCCTCCTTCTTCGGCATTAAGAGCAAGAGCAGGAGCTTTGGCGTGCGTGGCAGTTACTGCTGTAGTGAGGAGGGGCAGCATGGTGTAGGGGGGGAAAAGGGAGGTAAGGTGCCAGCACTGCTGTAGGATGCGCTGTAGAAAGGTCAGCAAGGAGTAGCCCAGAGCTCAAGTCCAACCACAGAAACTGCAAAGACTGGACCTCGACGAGCTGTGTTTTCCAAGGGCCTCCAGAAAGTCCTTCTAGCCTAGGTTAAGAAGTTAACTTTAAAGTTCATGTTTAAAGCTTACAGCCTGTTGTATGCTTTCATGGGCATGGAGGATAGCGGTGATGGAAAACAATTCTAACTTCTAGAATAATGTGTGGGGAAAAGCCCCACCTCAATTAAACACTGATTTGCATTTCTGAGAGCACTATCTTTTTGGTGTTGGTGGCAATACTATTCTGGATTACACAGCAGCCATACACACTTCATAACCACTTTGGAGTCATGCTGCATTGTGTATGTGCTGTTGCATTGGATATGTTTTTTTTAAAAAAAAAAAAATTCTTTTATTAGATATAGATTGTATTTGGGGAGATCTCATTTAAGTTGCTGTGTGCTTTGCTGCTGTCACTTACAAGGACAAATGTCCTGGTGGTGTCTACTTAAATCATTTGTCTCCATTCCCCTCTGTCTTTTCACTCAATAAAATTGCTTAAAAAAGAGTAAGCAGATGCGCATCTGGACGTTCAAAATTCGGGAGATGCTAATGTGATATTTGTAGTCTTGTATGTATGCTTTGAGAAGTCATGGTATGCTATTAGGTAAAAGAATAAAAAGCAAAAGGCATTTGTTCCTTTCCTTCTAGCTGCAACCTAATAGTGGGATGACAGTTTATCAGAAACACCATGTCCACAGTATTCGAGACGAGAACTCATTTTTTATAAATGGTACTTTATCATTTAGTTGAATCAGTCCTGCGAAGAAGTACAGGATGCAGATATTCCTTCTGCAAAAATGGAAGAAAATACAAGGTTAGCAAGTGAATATTTGTTTCTGTTTGCTCATCTCATCAGTTACATTGAAAGCTTTCCTAAAAAGAGAAGATAATTCTGAGAGACTGACAGAAGAACTTCAGTTGCACAAACCATTTTTTTTGCTTGAAATTGACAGAAGATCATGATTAAAAGGAAGAATTGTCTCAAGACAAGTTCTTGCATTAGTACATTGTATGTTTACTACAGTGGTTTTAATAACGCAATATAGTGCAGGGGTCAAACTGTTCTGTATATGTTTGTAGCTGGTATTATGTTTGGATATAATGAACATAATCATGTAGGCATAAAAGTACTCTAATTCCGATATGATGAAAAATGAAAGGCTTTGTGCTGGTTCATAGATTGTTGGCTTGAAGTAATTTAAGTCATCAGAATCTGACATTTTAATAACTTTGGATATACCTGGAATTACAAGTTATGTATCTTAGTTGTCATTTATACCAGCTAACTTGAATTTATCTGCTTGATGCACTGTCTAAAATGCTCTTCTCCTTCAGAGCTAAATTGAAGTGTGATAAATTCCTAAGTCCTAGTTTTTGTGGTTTTTAAAGATGTTTGGTAAATTTGAAGTGGCATTGTTGCCTAACAAAAAATAATTCAATGTTCGGTGGTTAGGTGTTATCTTATGTAAATACTGCTATACTATTCTGGTATTATATTATTTTATAGAAAGTATGCAGTTTTGTATTTCACTACTCCTGTAAGCATAATAGGTCGGATGAGACGAGAACACCAGTACTACAAAACCATTGTCACACATCTTATTAAGAAATGGTAAATTTAAGTTAAAAACACTAGGATATTGGGATTATCTTCATATGTAGTATTTGAAAGAAGGAGGGTTTATCCTAATACATGACTGTGCACTGGACCCCTCATCAAGGACAGTATATTCTACTAAACTTTACTATTAAAGTCAGTAGATGAAACAAGCTAAGAATTAAAATGTCTGTCCTCCCTTTTATAGCCTGGAAGAAGCATTTACATTAAATCATGACATTGTCATTCAAGTCTCTAGATGGCATTAACAGTGTTCTCTGATAAACAGTCACCAGTCAGAAGACTGAGTACACTGTTTTTATTCTTTTATCAGAATAGGCTCTGTGGAGTCAATTCTAAAAAGGTCAATAAGGGGAGCTAATTAAACTTGTTGAGAATTTGCACCAGGACTGACATTTTCTATATACAGTCTATTAACATTTACAAGTTCTTATTTTTAGATTTCTGACTTATCTATAACTTTCAGGTGCACCCTTGACAGTTGAATTATCATTTTCAATCATTAAATGTAGAGGACAAGGATCTGATTACTTGACTACAGACTTTGGTTTGATCTCAAGTTCTGCTTAGTGAACGGAACTAGTAGTTACTGGTGTCTTT
Source organism: Anser anser (assembly GCF_964211835.1). NCBI lineage: Eukaryota > Metazoa > Chordata > Aves > Anseriformes > Anatidae > Anser > Anser anser. The sequence goes on along the minus strand of NC_139722.1, from coordinate 48,938,731 downwards.
AAACGTAGCATGTATCCTTCTAGATCTTGCCATGGGGAAAGAGTAAAATTGCCTACAGGATTTGCTGTTTTTTTTTTTTGAAGCAGTGATTTCTGTACATGAAGGAATTCTCATGAATGGGTGCTGCTGTGTGTATTTACGTTGGTTGAGGATGTGAAGTACTTTTGCATATGGGCATCATGCTTTGTATTTTTGCTCTGTGTAACTTGTTGAACCCATATGGTCTTGCCTATGAGATAACAGGCTGTCAGTAATTTGGAGTTTATTGTCTGCCCAAGATGGGCGAAACCGAGACTCTCTACGAAGATGTTACTTTTGGGAGATATCCTGCTTGTTGGGAACTGTCATTCTGGTACTATTATTCTGTTTTGTAGCATTAGTCAGTAGAATCCTATTTTTGCAAAAAGGACAGTGGTCTTCCAAAAGCAGGGAAATCTCAATGTGTACCTGAAAGGTAACGTTTGATCTCTATCTACTTCATTCTCTTGCTCTTATTCCTGAAAGAATAGGAAACTTGACTCATAACATTTCACAGTTTTGATGTGCTTTTTTTTCTTTTTACCTCTTTCCCTTCTTGTGGCTTGTTACTAAGAGCCTACCCTCGCCTAGTTTGTAATGTGGTGAAGGGGGAAGTACGTTGGGGAGCTTGCTGAGGGTGTGCGGCAGGACAGTGCCTCTTCTGCTGACACAGCAAAGCTCTTACAAGTTTGCCTTTGAAGTGGAACCCATTTGAAGCGAGCATATGTGTGAAGAACTTATTTAGCTAAAATTTGGAAAAGTTAGGGAGGATAGTAAGCATAAAATCTAGAAGGAAGTTTCACAGCATCACAGGATGGCTGAGGTGGGCAGGGACTTCTGGAGGCCACCTGCGCCATCCCCTGCTCAAGCAGGGACACCCAGAGCTGCTTGTCCAGGACCACATCCAGGTGGACTTTGAGGATCTCCAAGAAGGAGACCCCACAGCCTCTGTGGGCAACCTGTGCCTGTGCTCCGTCACCCGCACAGCACAGAAGGGCTGCCTGGGGCTCAGAGGGAGCCTCCTGTGTTACGCTTTGTGCCCACTGCCTCTGGTCCTGGCACTGGGCACCACTGAAAAGAGCCTGGCTCCGTCCTCTTTGTACCTTCCTTCAGATACTTACACACGTTGAGATCCCCCTGAGCCTCCTTTTGTTCCAGGCTGGACAGTCCTGGCTCTTTCTGTGACACTCTTGGACTCCCTGGTATGTCCAGGCCTCTCTTGCACTGAGGGTCCAGAACTGGGCTCAGTGCTCCAGGAGCAGCCTCACGTATAGCCTCACTATAATGGAGTAGAGCAGAAGGACCACCTCTCTTGGCCTGCTGGTGGTACTTCGCCTAATGCAGTCAAGAATAATGTTAGCAGTTTGCTGATTTTGTAGTGTTAGCGGCCTGTACTTAAAGTTTTACTTCAATACTTTTTCAGTTCAGCCACCAAAATATTAAAGCTTACCTGTCACACTGGACAGAGGAGTTGGGCTAAACCTCAGTGAGTATTAATGGCCTTTTTTCATCCCTGGCTATTGTATGTTTATCTGAAAGATTATCCACGTTAAAGATTATCCAGGTTATAAACTACAGTATGTGTGCTCTTGGTGTTTTGTTTGTTCATTTTGTTTTGTTTTTGTTTTTCTTTGGAGAGACTGAGTAAAATTTGTGGTGGATCCATACTTTTGTCTCTACATAAAGACCTCTTCTGAGGTTTGGCTATTAAGGAAAAGCTTAGATGGGCAGGAGTGCGTATACAGACCATTTTTCTGCATTGTGTTTTGCCTCGGGGTTAGACTGTATTATGTCTGAAGATTTTTGTATGATTTCTACTTTATTTTTTTCCAGTAGAGTAAGTGTTTTCAGTTTCCTGATAGCAGGGTTGCATGCCTCTGCTAAAAGTTGTAATGAGAAGGAAGACCTTTGTGATTATTTATTATTATTATTATTGGGGAGTGAGTAGCCAGAATAGAGGGGGTGGAAAAAAAAAAAAGAGAAGAAACAGATACTGTTTTTTTTTTTTCCAGGGAGAACCCGATTTCTTTATTTTCTGCCTTTTCTTTATTTCAGATCACTGACATTTCACCACAAAATACTAATCGTGTTTCATTTTAGAAACCTCAAGATCCGCTGTGGCTGACCTCGTGGGCAGAACGGAGACATTTGAGCACAAACACAGAGGCACCAAAAAGTTCTAGCATTCTAACCAACTGCTTCATAGTCTAGTGAAGAGAGAAAACGAAATCTCTGAAAAATCTCTGAAATTTGTTTGGAATGGCATCTAACAATGCTAAAACAGTATTTGCCAACTGGCAAGAGCAAAGTTGATAGGTAAAGAAAATTGTTGAAAACACTGTATTATAATTGTAGTGGTACCATTTTTTTTTAAAACAAGCTCTAATATATAATTCCAATGACATGCTTTTAAGATATCTGTACGTTTTTCATTTACATTTTGACATTTAAATTTACATCATTTCATGATCCTGTAATTTTACAGCTCATCTTACATACGCTTTTTTTCAATGGCAAATTGAAATCACAGATGAAGTGCACTTAACTTGAGTAAGGAAGAAAAAATGTTTAGTGGGATGGGGAAAAAATCATAGCACACAAACATATTCCTTGGCTGCAAACTTGTATGTGCAAATTAGGCTCACTTATGAGAACGACCTTTTTCTTTTTTTCTTGTGCTAACAAATCCCAAGGAAAGTGCATATGGTTCCTCAAAGTATTAAAATGTATCCTGCTTTTGGCATGGTAGAGAACACATTTTGTTATACTCGAGAATTTGCCAGCACACTACAGTAAAAATATAACTGGACTATTGGTTTTTTGGTGAAAGTTTTTAGCAAGTTTGCCAAAGTACTTTGGCTGTGATCCAAAGTCAAGCTCTATCCTTCAAACGCAGGATAATATAGGAGGAGGAAAAGAAGTTCTTTATGCTGTGTCTCTGTCATGCTCTCTCTCAATTTTTATTAAATATCTAGTTTTATTTTCGTAAGGTATCTTGTAGGTATTTTCTACTGAAATGTTTGCCTTAGAACTTTATTTTAGAAGACAAATACATAGCTATACGTTAGAAGTAATAAAAGCACTGTTATGTGCAGTGTAGTGGTAAGAAAACATAATTTGAATGCGTGGTTTTGTTTTAACCAAAGGCAGCAGGATAGAAGAATAAATCAGGCTAGTGCTGATTGCGAATTTAAAATCTTGAGCATGCAATCGAAATTTTTTTTCCCTGGACTGAAATTGTTCAGAGAGCTTTTCATTCATGATACCAAGCTCAAGCTGGCTGTTTAACTCTACTGAGGTTCTGCTTTCTCCTGATACTTACTCACACTTACAGAAAAATTTGTAGTTGCAGGTCATCAGCAGAATGTAGCTTAGCATAATTGTAGTGGCTAATCAAGTTATGCCACAATCAAGAAATATTAGTGTTTTTTGTCTTCTTTTGTTCCCCCCCCCCCGCCCCCCACTGTCTCACATGAACTAGGTGAGGTCAGGCTTACTTGGTGTTAAGCTAAAGTAACAGCTGGAAAACTACTGTGGTGAAAACCAGTGTTAACAGGTAAGTAGGGCCTTATTTTCTGCAAGTCAGCACTCTAATAATGTTAACAAAGTATCATTTGTGAGAAAACATTCCATAGAAGCTGCTAAACATGGGCTGAAAGTTTTAAGAAAGATCCTGAAATCTGGGATTTGATTTTCATGTAACTCTTTCTACAGATGAGATGTAGCACTGCCAGTTCTGTGCAATAGTTGTGGCAGGTTTTCTGGAGCATTTGTTGTTATTGATGTCAGAAGGTGTTGGTTATTTGTTTGAAGCACATTTTTTTTTCCAGGTTTCGCTATAAACTTTTGTGTATTGCTCGAGGTAATCCTGAAATGGCAAAATGGTGTTTGTGGTGGGTTATGTAACAAAAAAAACCTATAAGATAAAATAACTGAATACTGGAAATAAATGTAGTCTTGTCATAGTTATATTTGCTGATTTTTTTGTTTCTGCAATGTTTCTGCAATTCTGCAATACACTCAAGTGGACAAGAAGCCTGGGAGTAGTCAACTTTTTTCAGTGAGTTATATCTTTACATGGATCTCTTTCACCATTGTAGTAGTAAGAGCTTGCTTTTAATATAACTAAAGAATATTGGAAATTTAGAATAACTTTCGGAAGCATTTGGTATCTTTCCTTACTAAGATGGTGTTGGTTTGGATAATGTCACATGGCATGTGTGAAAGGTGCATCTTGTGGCTCTTCCTTCCAGGCCAATTAGAATTTTTTTTATAAGATAAGAATTCAGATATTTTATCACAGTTGAATTGTAGTATCAAGCAGAAACATTCTTTCAGATCTTTAAAGAACTGAGTATTCTTCAAAATAAGCTGGTCTTCCTATAGCGATTTGAATCCACATTTTTTATGCGAGACAAATTCTATCATCATTTGCTTGAAGATAAGCTACTGCTGAAAGTGCCAATTCTATTCTGCGTTGCTGTCAATGGGAACTTTGTGTTGTTTAGAGCTATCTAGCAAAATATGTCAGGTTATAAGACAATTCCAGGTATGATTAGATAACCTACATGTTTTTTATAAATTGTGTAAAAATGTCAGTTATCTTCCTGCAAATCACAGCCAGAAATTTGTCTCTTCATTCTCACTCCTTCTTTTGTCTCAGCAAAGGTTTAAGGTCAGTGCTCTATTCCATTGTCAGAGTCTAGCCTTTCTTTTTTGTTTGCTTCTGTATCTCTTAGAGGCAGGATCAAATCAGTGACTTTAAATTTCCTTCTCTGTGACTTGTAATTATAGGGTAATTTTGCTTCTGGCAGCTTCACCTTTAGTTCTGTAGAGCTAAAGTTTTCCCTAGGTGATGGACCTTGGAAAGTCTTGATTTTTCAGGTTGCCTGAAGAAGATTCTTCTATTTCACCTTTCCTCTTAGGATATTTGTCTTGAAAGTTTTTCCAAGGCTGCCTGACTCTGTAGTGAATAAGTTTTCCTTGTACTGTAGGCACCTGAAGTGGTAAATAGGCTTCTTTAAAGCAAAGTGACAAGTCTGGCATGTCATTCATTTTTTCATTTTTCTTTTCATTCTTGATTCTACTCCAAGAATAATTATTTAGTAAGGTGCCCTCCTTTTTGGCAGTTGTGGAGTGGCTCTTTTTCCACTCTGTTAGCAGTGCTGCTTTCTACATGTTTGCCATGCAGTCGAGGTCACTCCAGCGGAGAGAAATGAGGTTCCTGCTTCACATTCCTGTCTTGTTTCTTCTTGCCAGCTTTTTTCTCATGGACTCCAGTAATTCCTCCAGACTCTGGCACCAGGCAGTCCAGGAAAATTTGAGGTGGTCAGTACCACTGATGCCTTTCCTGAATAACTACATAACTTCAGTGCAGAATCTCCGTCTCTTCTTTATTTGCGTTGGTATACTGCTTTGAAATTGTGGTCCATCTTTTTGTGTCACATCTTACGTAAATAAAACAGCCAGCGTGAAGGCTTAGGTTTTCTTGTCTCTTCCATGAGAAGCCTAAAATCCTTTTGAATGACACAAAACATGTTTTTGCCCTTCTCTCCCTTTGCTGCTTCAACAATATGACGTTGTTTTTGTACATTCAGCAAACTGAAGTTCAGGCCCTTCATAAAATGATTGCTGTGGTTTGCTACCCCCTTTTAAAAGGGCTTTGTGAAATTGAAATCTCATTAATTTGGAAGGCTCTGTAGCTGTAGTTGCATTTTCTTATCCTACTTCTTTTTTCCCTCTGCAAGAAGAGACCACACTTAGAATCACAGAGTGGTTTGGGCTGGAAGGGACCTTACAGACCATCTAGCTCCAACCCCCTGCCATGGGCAGGGACACCTCCCACCAGCCCAGGTTGCCCAAAGCCCCATCCAGCCTGGCCTTGAACGCCTCCAGGGATGGGGCATTCACAGCTTCTCTGGGCAACCTCTGCCAGGGCCTCACCACCCTTTGAGTAAAGAAAATCTCCCTAATATCTAATCTAAATCTACCCTCTTTTAGTTTAAAGCCATTGCCCCTTGTCCTTTCCCTACACTCCCCAACAGAGAGTCCCTCCCCAGGTTTCCTGTAGGCCTCTACAATTAACAAATGAACATTCTTATATGTAAATGGCATGTCCTCTCTTTCAATTTGCGCTCATTGCTTCTTGTCCTTTCACTTCTTACTGCTACAAGCTTGTCTTTTTTTATTCCCTCCCATCAGTTAGGCACATAGATTTTCCCCCTAAGACTTCTCTTCTTGAAGCTAAGCAACCCCAGCTCTCTGTGCCAAACGTATTCACACCTTTAGTAGTTTTATACTTTTCAAAAATGTGTTATTGGTTGTTCTGTGAATTTGAGGGGTTGGAGTTATGTGGAGACTTTTGTTGAATCTCAAGCTTATTAGTGATAACTGCTGGTAGCAGATTAGACAAGTAGATCTGGAAGTCTTAATTCAGAGTAAAGAAAAGACAACCCTTCAGGTACTGCATTTGTCCTTGAGATGCTACTGCTTAGTGAAAAACAAAACAAAAAACATTAGACCTTACAAATTCTGTTTACTTTTCTTAACTGTTTTATGGGAATTTCTCATGCAAACCCTGATTAAAATTTCTGATTAATTTCAGTGGGAGTCGGATCAAATTTATTTTTTTAGTAGTATGTTGATAAAGTAATTTGTAATCTGGTTATAATACAGGTAATATCCATTCTTATCCATTTCAGATCAAAATAAGTTGGGCTCCTGAAATGGTCAGTAAACCTAATGGGGTTCTGCATCCGCCTTTCTTCCTTTTTTCCATTTATTTATTTATTTATTTATTTATTTTGAGCTATGGCATGAAACATACTACCCAGCTGAAACACGGGAGGAACGCAATGGCAAGAATCTGTTAACATTCAGTGCTGGTAGCTACTGCTTCAGACTTTTCCAGGGAGTTATCAAATCAAATGCAGTACCAAATCCAATTCTCTTGATAGTTCCAGCCATCTATAAAACAAGAATGCTTGTATGTTGCGTACCAGAGCTACAACTGAAAGATTAAAATGTAAAGATTTTTTTTTATTTCACAAATACAAAATCATCTGCAAGAGTAACCTCGTATTGTGACATAACGAAGGTAAGTTTACAGTTTGTGTTTTCTCTGAACAATTCCAAGTGTAATAAAAACAAGAACATAATTCTAAAGCACACTTTAATGCCGGTGGGTGTTAATACAGTCACACTGTTATTTCCTGTTCAAATTCATTATTTTAATCCCTGTCAGATTCATATTTGTGGTAGTAATGTACCCTGCATGGCAAGTGCTGAGAAAACATTTATAAAAAGCATTGCCAAAGAAGTCTGACTGTATAGACTACAGTGACTTTACTGTTGCGGATCTTCCTGTGTTTATGGAAAAAAAAGCACTACTTAGGCATGTCTGACTTGTAGATTTTGTTGCTCAAATACCCAAGCTACTTAATAACTCTAATACATTAGATAGAGTAGTACAGCAGTTCTATTGATATGCTGGCAAAGAAGCAAACATGACCGGTCTTTACCATCTGTTTATAATGCTATATAAAGAAGACCTTACTGGTTGCCACGGAAACCAGCATTTCCAAAACCACAAGTGTTTGCTTAAATTCTCAAGCCTTCTAAAGTCTTGTCTTTTTCTGAAGGAGAAAGAATAGAAAATCTCTAAAGTTTTCCAATGTTTTTTTCTAACGTTTGCTTTACTGTAAAATGCTTTCAGCATTTTTGCACCGTATCTTGTTTCATTACTTCATAAATTTAAAGCATGCTTTTGTAACTTAATGAGCTTATTTGATGCTTTGCTATGATCCAGGAAAAGGAGGCAGATATTTGTGTTTATCTTTTATAAAAGGAGGTTTTCCTATTCAGGCAAACTAGCCTGATTGTGATATTGACATACTGGAGTGAAACCTAGGGAATTTGGGTTGAGGTCAAATTGAAAAAAAAATTCTTAACTGTGTTTAAAAACAACAGCAACAACAAAAACAGATTAATCAGTTATCACAGTCATCCACCTGGGTCTCACTGACAAGTGACCCTCTGGAATCAGGAACCTAGAGAAAAACAAAATTAAGATAATACCAGTAGGAGTTACGGTCTAGGTTTGTCTGTTTTCTCCCCTGTTGGCTTAAAATTGATTTTTTTTTTTTTTTTAGTTAAAATAAACCATTGAGAAGCCCTTGGTGTGTGTTATTTGGAAATAATACACATTTCTTATAGTATCTGTGTTTATGGAAAAGTGTTTATATTTATAAAAAGAGTATTTATTCTAATTTGTAACTGTGTGTACATATTGCTGCCTTGCATTCTGTCATAATTCTCCACAGCATTTTAAGTCATTTTTGCTGTTGTTGTTGACATACACCCACCCACCCAGTTCATGAAAGGCTTCTGCTGTGTATGACCATTTAACTTCAGTGGGTTGTGACAAATGTAAAGTCTTTAGAATTTGTACTGCAGTTGGGTTATTGGTGCTGGTTGGTTTTCAACCACTTAAAACAACTTTTTTTTTTCTTTCTATTTAAAAGGAAGATCTGTATTTACAGGATTCTTGTTGTGTTTGGATTAAGCTACTTGGATTAAGTGGAAAAAAACGCATTGAAGCAGAGAACTTGAGCCTCATGTAAAGAGCTGTCTGTTTTTAGGGAATACCTACTTGCAACCATCTGAATAATGCTGAAGATCAGTTAAGCTGTTATTTAGAAATATTGTTGAGCACAAAAGGTTAAAAGAGCTTTTTGGATCATTCTGTAATGACAATGCATATCCTAACATTTTTGCCTTTTTATATTTCAATACGTTTGTAAAACATGCTGTAAGCATTTTCATCGTGAGGTAATGACCAGGAGTCGACCTATTTCATTGTTGCATTTCCCTAGTAGAGTTTATTTAATGCAAAATACATTTTTATGACAGGCTTTACAATTACAATATTGCTGAAATGACACTGTACCTCTAGAGGTGTCTGAATTCATTAGCCTTGTGAAGCTAATCATATCTCTGTCACTCACAGAACTCTTCCAAAGTATTTATAATTCCTTTCACTTAGCAGAATATTCTTGCATCTGCGAGCCTGTTTTCAAAAAGGTAGCCTTGTGCTTGTGTAGACCTGTTGATATTGGTTGACGGCGGGGTGCTAGACCTCCCACAAAGTTTAAATAAAGTAAATATTGATGGAGAAATCAGACACACAAAAATTAGGCTTCTGTCTAAGTATTTGTGGTTAGAAAAATAAGGGCGCCAGACCTGCAAGCTACTGCTGGTCAGAGTAATTGCACTCAGACACTGACTGCATTTTTAGGTATTAGTTTGCCTGTTATCCACATCACATTCCAAGATCAAGTCAAACACCAACTAGGAAAAGCAGCAGAGATTGGCAGTAGGTTTAAAAACATGTATTCTTCTGTGGTGTCTTCAGTGTCATCCTTAAGGTAGTCCTACTGCCCTGCCTCTAACACTCATAGTATCCGATGGTGTGAGGGTACTATTATCAAACAAATAAATAAAACTCTTCTCTGAGTAATCAATGTGTTTGAGATAATGTATGATTATAGCTATTCATTTTATAGCGATTATTTTTTTGTGTCTATCATAGAATCATCTAACGTCATCTAGTCCAACCTCTAACCTAGTACTAAAGTACTAAAGTCCACCACTAAACCATGCCACTAGGTTCTACATCTACACATTTCACAAAGACCTCCAGGGATGGTGACTCAGCCACTTTAGCCACTCTTTCAGCAAAGAAATTTCTCCTGATGTCCAACCTAAACCTCCCATGGCCCAACTTGAGGCCATTTCCCCTCATCTTATCCCTTGTGCTTAGGAGAAGTGCCTGATCCCCACCTCACTACACCCTCCTTTAAGGTGGTTGTAAAGTACAATCAGGTCTCCCCTGAGCCTTCTTTTCTCCAAGCTAAACAACCCCAGCTCCCCTCAGCTCTTCCTTGTAAGACTTGTTCTATAGCAGGCTGTTTACAGACCTTAGATGACCATGCAACCTGAAGGCAACTCTGTCAAAACTTCAGTTAATTTGTTGAGTATTTTCACTCATGTAAAAAGAAAAAAAAAAAAGGAATAAAAAGCTGGTTGTCCTCTTCTTACCCAGTGAACCTCTTTCCTCCTGGTTCTCAGCTGTTCATAAATTTTGCAGAAAAGTGGGAGTCCAGAGCTGCATTTTTTTTTGCATTTTAAAAAAATTAATTAGCAACTCCTCTCATTGATCTTATGGGATAATCTATTGTGAAAGAAGTACCTCAATTTTCTTTTAAAACGTATGCAAGTATATGTGATTCGTATAACCTCTGCCATTGGGAAGCCTAGTTAATGTAGTTGCAGGGGATGATAGACTGATCCTGATGTCTAAGTGAGATTCTTCAGGCTCCAGGGAGAAAATTTCTTTTAAGAATTCAAAGGCTATCTCAGTTTCTAGGAGCCATAAATGGTGAAGTACAGTACACTGCCAAGTGGCCAGGGCCAAGTATCAGTATTTGCTTTGCACTTGCCCCCAAACCTGTAGTTTTTTAAACGTGATCTTTATGATGGTAGTTGATTTTTGTGAGGTCTTGCCCAGTCTGAATCGCCACAAATTTATTTAATCTTCTGATTCTCTTAGATTTTTAGAAGGATCCATCTTTTGTGATCATTACTATGTTTAAAAGTTGTTTTTGAAGGTTTTTAAAAGAACTACGGTATTTGGGATATGTGCCAAAACTATATGCAGCAGCTCCAGGAGGAGATGGGTCTCCTGATCTTGAAGGGTACTCTGATTTTTTCTAGAAGACTTTTACAACTAACATCTCAAGATTTTCTCTTGAGATAAATTAGTTCTTGAAAGATGCAATCCACCCCAAGTTCCATGCTCTTCTCCCTTTCTGTGCACAGAGTCCCTGTGAAGATCACGTTTACTAAGCTAGGCAGCGATGAAACTTTGAATGGGATTTTTCCTCTTCAGTTAAGAAACGTTTCCCCTTGTCAGCAGAATCCCTGTGAAAAATGAGCAGCTGTTTCCTACTCTCAAGGAGCTTCTCAGGTCAGAAGGGACCTTGGGAGCTTTTCTCCAGGCTGTGCAGGCCCAGGACCGCGCTGTTCCTCACAGGGCGAGGGCCCCAGCCTGACTGGGTTGCCCTGTGCTGAATTCATTCCAGTTTGTCACTGTTTCTCTTATACTAGCTGCAGAATTACAGACATGGTCTAATGAGGGTTGAACAAAGGTGAATAATCGCCTCCCTTCACCTGCTGGCTACATTTCTTTTGGTGCAGCCCTGGGCACGCTGTTGGCTCATGGGTGCCTGTGGTCTGCTGGGACCTTCTCAGCAGAGCTGCCTCGTGTTCAGTCAGTAATGCAGGGGGCTAGAGTCCATCCCAGGTGCAGGACTGCATTCATCCTTGTTAAATTTCAGGTTACTTAGGTCTATAAGGTTCTTAACATCTTCTAGATTTTGAATTCATGTTCATTGATACTTCTGCAACCTTCTCCCTTCTCTATTTGCTTTGTGAAGAATGTAATTAATATTTTTGAAACACAGTGTTTCTGGATTTTGGGGTAGATCCTAACATCTGGGACACTTAAATACCTAAATTTCCTAAAAATCACAGCTTAAATGTATGTTGAGTGTTCTTTAGTCACTCTCCCTGGCTGATAGTACCTGAAGAGATGTTCAGTTGTCCAAACCCAGGAGCAAGCTTCTGAAGCTCGCTTGTCCTCATCTGCAGCCTCCAGTGGGTCAGCTGTGCTCAAAACAAGTGGCATGAGAAGGCTGATCCCCTTCTAGCCTTAGATGTTGCAATAAACATGTATTTTTAATGTCTGAAGATATGTTGTGCAGAGGGGTATTCAATACATACATGAAACTTCAATAGCTGCTGAAAATAAGTCACTACAGACTGCTGTTAACATACACAAAATATATAATGTTCTGAATAATGTATGCGTGTTTGTGTGTGGTCATATGGTCATATAGTGAATCATATGATTCAGATAAGTGCACCTATAATACAGCGGTTTAACATCTGTTTAAACAATGAGTACGTCAAGAGGGTTTTCTCTTATTTACTTCTGACAAGTCATTAATAAAGCAAATTGGATAAAAGCCCTGAGGCCAGTGGACCTCGTGCATTTCTAATAAAGCAGCCAACAGTCTCACCAAACAGCTCTGTGGCTTACCTCTAGCACTAGATACAGAATCATCAGTTATAATTAATTTTGAAAAAATGTTTTTTTTTCAAATGTGCTTACACCCATAACCATGAGTATATCCTGATAACCTTTCTATGTTGAACAAAGTAGGTGTTGCAGATTTAAACTGTGTTTATATTGTCACATCTGGGATTGTCAGGTAGGATTGAGATGTTTCTTTTTCAGAGCAGTATTTATTTCAGCCTAAAACTAAACTGTGTTTTCAAAAGTGTTATCCTAGGCTTATAAATCATCAGCATAGTTTATTTTGGTTGTGTTACAGACTTTTTTCCCAGTTGCTTTTTATTAGGACTGCATGAACAGGTGATTCATTCTTCAACAGAAGAATTTTCCTTTTGTTCAACATTGGAAGTGGGGGAGGCAGAGGGATGGCTGCTCAGCACCAGGTATCTTTCCCTGTTTTTCACTAAACAGAGCTTGCGTGTGACCCAGACCAAAATGATTGATTCTGTCACTGGGACACTACCAAGAAAATGCTTGGAGAGGTAGGGCAAGGTGAGAGCACAGCACTTTGCTCACTTCAGCCCCTAGCCAAGCTGGCCAGTGGTTGGAGTACCTGGGCAATGGGGGAGGGACATCCTGGTGGCCTGCTGGGACAGCTGACAGCGGTGCTGCAAACCGAGCATCCCATACCTGCGTTGGTAATAAGCAGAAATTTGGGAAACAGCAAAAACGTGACAAAGCATTTAGCGACCTTCCTTTTGACTCCCCCAACGTACCTTATTGTGTCTGTTTTGATTGGATTTTTTTTTCTGTAGTCGTAGTGGTTACATTGGAACTAGCACTACTACACATAGATATGCTTTCTTCTGCTATACCCACCTTCACAGCCAGTTGACTTCCCAGTTGCCTGTGTTGTTGTTTTTTTTTCCTTCCCATATTTCACCAATGTCCATCTCTTCTTTACGGCAACCGTTCTATTTGCCATGTTTCTCCTCTGTTGTTTGAATCCAGAGTTTAATGAAAAAATAAGAACATTAGCTGTTTTTTTCTCATAACCTCCTGTAGTGCAAATAATTTTAAATCTTCACAGTATTTAACTGATTGCTCAAAAATAGGAATGGTGCATTCAGTAAATGCTCTATTTATTTACTTATTGATAGAAGTGTGAATTACTACTGGAGTTAAACCTGACAATTATTTGAGGCTCATATTTTAACTGCAAAGTCTACTGAAATGGCTGCACATGTGGAAAAATACACAGAGCATTAAGTGAAATGCTCGTGTTTGCTTGATTTATTCTCTGCAGCAGACCGACCCTGGTAGTAGGAGGTGTAATTTGCAGCACATTAGCTATTAGCCAGTGTCATTGCTTGAGTGGGTGGTGTGAGTCTCTTGTGTCTGCACAGTGTCACACTGCGCATGTTTCGGAGCTAGGCTCTTCTCCCCTGTGCTGTGAGATTAATTTTTTGTGAGCAGTGTTCTGTATTTAAAACTGTGAATCTGTCAGTTTTCAGATGGGTTATTCTGTCACATGGGTAACATCTAGAGTAAATGCTTCCCCCTTCCCTCCCCCTGAAATTCTTAATGTTTAGCAAAACCAGATAGTCGCAGTGTTTGACTTAACCTGCCTTTTTTTGGCACGTGGTCCCCTGAGGATGAAGTATGTTATTTGCGAGGTACCCAGCCTGTAAGAAAATTACCTTAATGTTTCTTTGAGGGTACCCTGTGCATGTACTTGCAGTGTTCAGCAGAGGTTTTCCAAGCGAGCCTCAGCTTGATGCATCTTTTTTTTTGTGTGCACAATTTCACTTGGGTTGCTTTTAGTTCACTTTTTTCCCTAGAGGCACCTGTCTCCTGCCACATACCCATCAAGACTAATTGCACCATCTGGAAGACTTTTGTGTAGCTGTTACTTGTGCAGAACATCTCTTGGGAGCTTAATTCTGAATGTGAATGTGACCCCTGAAGCCATGTCAAGTAGCTGCAGTAGTTTCCAACCTCTAAAGGATGATCACCGTAGGCTTTATTTGTTTCAAGTCTAATGCGGTTTGCTTTAGTATGGATATGTTACATGTCAGTAACACAACTTCAGTCACCTTTTGGAGGGTATTAGACTTTGAATATGGGTTTGGTAATTCGCCGAAAATCCTGTCTAGAACTGCATCCAAAGCGTATAGGTTTGGATATAGGCTGTATGACTAGGTGTAGAAACGACAGACACGTTGCACCTTATTATTATACTATTTATTTTTTATGTTCCGTTCTTCCCCACCACATCTGCATCACGTTAGTGATGTTCTGCTGAGAACGCAAGGTGTTCTGGCGAATGTGGCTGCAGCCCCCCGAGCAGCTCTGAAACAACTGCTTTCCTTATTGCTATGAATCTCGTCAAATGTTTTCAGCACAGGTCATTCGCTGTTCTTCCTTACCGAGGCTTGGTTCAGGTGAAAGCACTGCAGTGCTTTGTTTCCACTGGTGGCTATTTGGGCAGTGGCTTATTTAAAGGTCAGTGTTTTAAAATCTTGTGGTGGACAGCTTTCTTCCCTACTTTCTGTAATAAAACGTCTGTTGGGAAACTGTAGAGCACTGAGCATGAAGAAATGAAGCATTCTGGCTTTATAAAAGTATCAGCATAATTTGTTTTATATATGTATATGTATTTATTTTAGAAGTGCCACTCACTTCTCATGCAATCCTGCACTTAGTAAGTAAGGCACTCCAGTTTCACCAGAGTATGTATGTAGATTTTTTTTTCCTAAAAGCATTTTTCTTTGAAAAATGATGGAATTGTAAAAAAATGTTGAGGAAATACGAGGACTCTATTTGTATTCAGCTGCATCATCTGCGTAACTTGTTTGCTTGTGAGTAATGTGGTCAGCTGGAGTTCAAGCCAGAGAAGTACTTACACCACCACAAACTATCATGAATTCTCACTACAGGATATACATGCATATACATTATTCATTATGTATATTTTCTATTTTTTTTCTTTTCTTGAGTAGTTTAATGTTTGTTGTGGCTCCAACTTTGGAAATGTGTAGAATTTTAAACGCTTAACTGTGTTGGCCATGTTCTGTTAACTATATACTGGAATATGGTAAGAAAAGCAATTCGTTCATGTGCTTGGCAAGATTTAAGGTATGTAAGGTGTAAATTCCCAGCATGCTAAAGGCAAGCAGCTTTCCCCACGTTAAAATCCCTCGCTGCATGTACCCGGTGAGCAGAGCTGTACATTGCAGCACCGTGCCGCTTGTTCTCGGGAGCTGCTCTGAGCCGCGTGAGCTTTCCTGGCTTTGAATGGTTGGGAAGCTCTGCGTGAGCGGTATACAAAACGAAATCATTGTCTGCTCTGGGAAGTTGTACAGCATCTGCCTTTCACCAGCTGTTATGTTGCTGTATTCAGTTTTTTTTAAAGGATCTTTGGGGATGGAAAGACCGGAGCCGATGACTTTGCGACGTGGCTTCTCCTCGGGAGGTGTTGTGGAGTCTCTTGTGCTAAACACAGCCTGTGCTGAATTTTGTCTGGCACTAAACTATTGATTACCCATGTTCTCCCGGTTTTCCGAAACATTATGATTAGTTTATTTTATGATAGCAAGCAAGGCAATGGGTTAATTGCTATTTTCATTTCACTGCTCTGTTAAGAGGCTAATATGTAATTTATTGCAGATTAAGACCGGTGGCTAGTGCATGTTTCTGGCAAAGTTTCAGCTTTGTCCATAAATGTTTGGTGTCCAGTTGGTTCTTAAGACTTAGTTGAACCGAGCTCTTTAGCCACCTCAAGACATAAACACCTGCCTTCTCTGTTGGAAATGTGGCCAAAGTCGATGCCTTCTCTCACACCATCCTGGTGTGTGTTGTGGTGAGCATGGCGGCACGGAGCTGGCCGGGCTTCCCAAGTGCACCGTAGGACGTGGGCAGGTTAGAAGGGCACAGAAGGAAAAGCCGTGTCCTGGCTTGGCTAGCTAGACCCTGCCAGGGCTAGAAAAGTTGTGGGTTGTGGTAGGAAGGCATATTGTCCTCCTCTTTCATCGATCGTTAGCGGCCTTTGTAGGATGTGGCTGCATGGAGAATGTGTTCGTGAGCCCGGCGCTTCTCCGAAGGGAGCAGCGCTGGTCTGGAGTCAGCGCAGTGCTAAGCTGTGCAGCACTGCCCAGCACGGGTGGACCCTCTTGTTCTCCTCCGAGAGCTTCTGCAGGCACCTGGTTTGGTTTGGTCCATTCCCCAGCGCTGTGGGAGAAGTTGTGAAGGCTCAGCAAGAGAACTCCAGATGTTATTTGTAGTAGTATTTAAGTAGTATTTAAATTATGACTTTTAAAAATGTTTTTATGTCTGCGTAAATGAAATAGTGTACTGAAGATATTCTTGCATTGTGAAGTGATGTAAACGTAATGGAAAAAAAAAATCCAAATGAAACTTTAGGTTGCATGCACTGTTTCTGCGTGTTATTCAAATGTACTTCCAAGGTAGACCGCCGAACCTTTCAGTTAGTTGACTTAAAGACAGGTTTGTTTTGATTTCCTTTAGTGATTAGGGTTAAAATTATATACTGGAACAAAATGGGTTGAAGTGCTTAGTGATCTGTGATGTAGTTCTTATTTGCTTAGCAAATATTTAAATATTGGAGATAAGAGCTCTTATTAGAAATTAGTTTGCAGATTTAATAGCATCTGGAATATATTATCCTTTCTTGTAGCTATTTATCCTTATTGATGATCATAGGAAGTAGAAAACAACTTTGACAAGGACAGGAAGAATACAATCTGAGACACTGCTGTCAAAAGGAAAGCAAAGCTTACTTTAAAATAAACTAACTTCTGAGATGGTGCATCTGAGTGGTCACTTAGAATCGCTTTCAACAGATGTTTTTGCGGGCAGAGAGAACAGGCTTCCTTCTGACCCCAAATTTAAAGGTGCATCATTTGAAACAGCTCCTTTTTTTAAAACAGCCTCTCTCTAGTTCATTTATCTTTTACAATTTTAGCTTTTATTTCACTGTTTTCATCAGTTTCTGCAAAGTCTACTCCTGAAGTACTTAGACATGTTGTGTGTATTGTGTCGTCTGGTCATAACCACTCTGATCTAAACACTTTTATTTCAACAGGTTATAGACTTTGGTCGTACTTTTCCAATTTTCCCTTTCTTCTCTTGAAGAATGAGACTTCTTTTGCTTTTTCCTGTACTTCAAAAAACAAACTGAAAGCTCTTATGTTTCTGGTACAATATATCATTGAATTATCTTGAAATACTCCTTTCATGACATGACATGAAATGCAGGACATATGCTGCTGCTTGGAAATAAACAAGATTTAATCCTGATTACTTACATTGCTCTGCAATATTAATATTTCATTGTAAGTTATAGGTGAAGGATGACAAAAGATCGTGATTAATAATTGCAGCTTATTTTCATGTAAATGTGAATCTTATAGACTTGATGAAATGCTAGCAGCCGGAGGTCTGAGTCTTTCTTCTCCGCTTCGGTATAACCAGTGAAAATAGGTTGTAAAAAATGTGCTTTTTTTCTTTCCTTTTTTGCAGGGGTTTTGTGTACGATAGCCGAAACAATTTACAGATGCGAGGTTTGGTCGTATTGCTCATTTCCAAAGCTGCTGGACCCAGCACAGCAGAACTCTCTTTCCAGCACAACATGGTCAGTGGGATTTATTCCAGGTAAGTAGTAAATTTCTTTAGCAAGATACACAGGGGTGCATTTGATAGGCAACATCATGGTGATACCAGATCATCTTAGTGGCCTGCTCAGTTGTTAAGGAAAATCAGTACTTAGCTAATTACAAATCTTTGTTCGTCTGGGTTATTATAAACTTTGCACGATGAAAATAATTTCCTACCCTTTGTATAACGCTTATAATATCCATGCCTAGTTCTTAATTAGGGTATATGGCACAACCTAATCAAAAAGATTTGAATCAAGATAGGTATTAGAAAGCGTATGTTAAGAGGTACACAGAATAAAAAAAAATAATCTTTTTCAATTGAGTATTTTTGTTTTGAGTTACTCAGGAGTTATTTAGGTATACCTACTTACTGGAATTTTCAGAATCGGATTGCCAGTCTTGTGGAGTACCATTTTGTTTCACTGAGAAAATAATTTTTGCTATCACCACTTTGAAGGATATTTTACCTCGAAAGGGCAATGTAGAATAAAGTTTTTTACCTACCACGTGTCACAGCTGAATTACTGAGCCTGCCATTAAGGTTCCTCAGGCTCTCGCTGAGATAATCTGGTTTCATCAAGTTCCTAAATATCTTTTATGTATTTAAAGTCAATTACTTAATACTACTAACAACAGTAATCAGAAATAGTGGTTGCTCTCATTCGTGTGTTTGACAGTTGTCTCTTCCACTGAAAAATAAGTGAATTTAATGAGTTCTGGTTGAAAATCTGCACAATTTCAATTTTTGAAGTCCTTTTGACAAATTGTGAATGTTGCTAGGTTGAGGGAACAGGCTGTCGTATTTTCAGTTAGCTGTGTTTCTGACCACTATAGTGCATTAAATGAGGATGCACAAACTTAGTGACATGTTTGTAGCCTGATTTGTTTTAGAAATGCAGGGATAGCATCTTAAAATTGAAAAGACCAAAGCGAATAAAGGCCTTAAAAATATATATGTAGTATCTTAAAGCAACAGAATAGAGAAGGGAAATATATATGAATGGTAAAGGACAGAAATGAGAATAAGTAAGAAAAAAAGACAAAGATATAAGAGGCTTGTTAAGGAGGGGCTGTGTTGTCCCCTTAGCCATTTAATTCCACTCTTGTTTGGTTTTGTCCTTAATGTCCCCTTAGGGTTGTAACATTTTTATATTTATATGCAAATGATGCTGTATGAGAGCATAATTCTAGTTAGTTAATTATGGTACAGGAGGTATTTTAGTTGATTTTGTAAATGATTAAAAAAGTTTACCTTAAGTATGTCTCATAAAAGGAGAGAAAAAGCATTATGTTTTGATAACCAAGTTTTTGAGTATGATGATTCTCACCGTGGAGGTAACTTCTGAGCATTTAAAGCTGCCACTGGGAAGGTGACTAGTGGAAGTGTTCATTAAGGAGCAAATAAGACCTTGAATTAATAATGAGCCAGTTGGTGTAAATGGACATCATTGGAGCTATGCCAGTCCAACCAGCTGAAAATCTAGCCTAATAATCTAAGTTTGAGCAAGTCAATAGCCATTATAATATCTAGTTTAGAGTTACCAAGGTACTCCAGAAACGAAGCGGTTTTGAATATGCCCACACAGGTTCACTTAAGGTTCATTACTCTCTGTGAAAGTGATAACTGTGGAGTCATTAATTTAAATGAATTTTCAATGGCACTTTAGATCTGTAGCGTGATGTAAATATGAGCAAACTGATGCATGCTAGCAAAGTGCCAGTGCTTTGTTTCATTTTGTGCCGTGGTGAGCCAGGTCTTGCCTTCTGCTGAAGTCACTGTGGGCCTTGCTTTTGACTTGGAACTCTTCTCTTTTTATAATGAGCTTGTGACTGTGTCCTTTTCCAAATGCACTCTTAAATGTCTGTCTTGTTTCTGATTATGATTTATCTTAGTTTTAGCTTTTTTTTTTTTAGCTTTAGCTAAGAGAACCAACAGCTTGTAAAACAATGATCTTAAAGGGCCTTTGCAGTTGTTTTATGTATTACAAATAACGTTTTACAAACTGCTTTCTCCTGAATAAGAACCAAAGGACTTTCTTTTCCCTTAGTATGTTCTAATTTCCTATCTTGGTTACAGTCTAATTATACATGGTGCGTGTATTAAACCTGTATAGCAAAGTCTATCCCTCAGTGATACACAGTGAAGAAATGTGCTTAATCCTTTATTGTTTATACACATCTCCAGCTTTGGGAGTATTTTTTTGGAAATACATTCTTATAGATTTTCAGCTCAGCTGTAAACCATACAGCTCTTTTTTTTGTTGCCATGCCATATAATTACTTCATCTTTAAATATAATATTTTGCTGGAAATATTATTTCTGGCACTGTAACGAGCATCTTCATTGCCTGATACTTATGTGAACGTTATATTGTGGACTATTAGCTGGGATATGGCTCACTTGATTTTAGAGTACTTAGTAGTGATTAATTAATTGCATTCCTGAAATCTGAGCATGAACTAAGTTGTTCCAGTACTTGTCAGTGATTGCACCAGCCCAGTCTTTCTTTTCCCTCTGTTTGTGTTGGAATCGGCTCTTGTGCTCTCGAAA
Organism: Anser anser; assembly: GCF_964211835.1. Taxonomy (NCBI): domain Eukaryota; kingdom Metazoa; phylum Chordata; class Aves; order Anseriformes; family Anatidae; genus Anser; species Anser anser. Next base: position 48,918,348 of record NC_139722.1, on the reverse strand, counting down.
TCTTCCATCCCATGGTGGATAGCCAGGTTACATCAGTCCATTATATCTGGTACTACACTAAACGTACAGTCTGTGAACAGGAAGATGTGATAGTACCATAGTTATTTAACATAGAAAACTACACGCACACAAAAAAGGACTTTTTATCTTGGGATGAGACTTGTTCTGCATAACCTTCTTTCCCTATTTGATATCTTGAATCACAATATAAATGAGCAATGCAATAACCATAGTTAAAACATAAGGAATTGATTTTGGGATAGACAAAATTTTCTTTGTCCTGTTCTCCCAAACTCTAAATATGTCAATTCACAGGACAATTGACCTAAATGTATAAAAATAGACTAGCTAGCTGCTTAACTGGCACCTGTTTTTTCTTACTGGTACACAACGGAACAAAACTGATGCCTGCGACCAGAGAGCAATCTTTTTCTAGAATAATGAGGATTACAATTTAGGTAGTTGCAGGAGCAGAGCTGGCATAGTGATATGATGCTGCCTGTGGCCAGCGTTGCCTCCAGGTTTGCTTGGCACTTCACAGTTTGCAGATGTGGTCTGCCCACATTAAGCTGGGGGGGAATTGTGGTTCATTTTGCACAAGGATATCACAGTAACTGCTGGTTACCTTATGAGTCATGCTGAAGATAAGGAGGGAAGCGTTATAAATGTCTGCTTGGCATGCTTTCCTCTGTGCTGCCACCTCCCTGTCAGGATGCCAGCAACCTGATTTTATTCCTATTGGCGGGGAAAGGAACATGACATTACTTCCAGCTCGGCACCAGTGCTCCCAAAAGAGGATGCAAAAGAGAAGTAGCATCATGATAAACAGCCCTATTTCAGCTGCTGGACAGATTTCCTAAAATCGAAACTTTCTGCTGGTCTCTTACCGTTTAGGTGAGTATTTCCTTGGCTACAGAGCCATGGCAAATGCAGTGATGAAGTGCAGTGCTCACTGCAGGGTATGCAAGCAGTGTCATGTAAGGGTTGGGGTCATTGCCTGAACTCAAGCAAAGTATGCATCCTGTATTCCCTTGGAACTCCTCCCTGTTTCTTCTCTGCTGAAGAGAACACAAAATGCACGCTTGAGTTTAGGCAGAATCTCAACAATTGTAATTTATCATGCTAATAGTGTCAGAGAACACCTCAGACATAATGCTGGAGCCTAGAGCTGAAAAAGAGCTTTGAGACCCATTTCTGAACTTGTGATTATGCTAGAGCTCAGCACTGCTCTCTGTTGCCTTCTTTCAGAGCAAATCCTACTTGGATGGTCAAGGATGCAGCTTGCTGGGCTTCTGCTGTGCTGCTGGAGGTTTTTGATTAACCAGGATCGTATGGTTTCTGAACACTTCCAGCTTTATGCTTCATAGCTGAGCTAGATTCTTACAACTGAAGATACAAAGATGGGCTTGTTCTCTCTCACTAAATACCCAAAGGGGTATCTTATGCTGTTCACGTCTGGCACTGCCAGACACTATTGGCTGGGGGCTGAGGAATCTCCTTGGCTTTATATTGAGCAACAGATTCCTCACGTAGCCTCTATATTGCAGCTAAAAGTGCAAGTGATGCCAAGGAACGAACTTATGCCATTTCTTCAGGCCTCAATATCCTTGGCTCTACTACAGCAAGTTATTTTCTTCTCTCTTACATGTTTTGCATCTTTTTCTTTTCTTCTTTCCATTAGTGCCAGTTTCAGAAGTACCCTCCAGCACTGACACCATTGCCTCATTGCTTCAGCTCTGCTGATTCCTTTGGATACAACAACGATTTTGGAACCAGCACTGATGCTTCCAACAAAAGCCCATTTGAAGTGGGAGTTAGCAGCCGATACTAATCCTTTTTATGATAATTGTGTCCTTTACTCATCAGGTTCCAGTAATAATCCTTACTAAGTGCCCTAGGTACCTTTTTATGGACGTGTGTGCTCATGCACATACACCTTTGTCATTGTGGATGTATCCAAGTCTTGTTGGCACCTCCTTTAAAGGAACATTGATTTGAAGCTTAAAGGTCTCTGAGAATTACCAGGTCTTGTCCGGACTGTTCGTTCATCCGTTGGTTGCTTTTTCTCTGGAAGTTTCTCTGGTTGCAGGAGGGTCAGGAGACCTACTGCTTTGTCCCTTTGCAGTTCCATGTAGTTTACTCCCAGCTTTTATTTGCTAGATATGGAAACAAAGAAAAATTTTCCATCCCCCAGATTTTCAAGATTAGTAACGTGGGCTGTGCCCAGACCTTCTGTGAGAACACAGGTGTAAAGCTCTTGTCTCTCTTAGTGACTTCTGGTGGGATATCCCTGTGTATTTGCAGGGACATTGGGAATCTCTTCTGTTTCTCATAGATGACAGCTCACCATCTGCAGCTCTGTCCTTTCTCCAAAACCTGTGCCATGGCACGCATAAGAGGTGATGCTGTGCTTGTTAGAGCAGTCTTTAATTGCTGCGTGCATGAAAGGCAATCAGGCTGCCCCCAGGGAACTGAAGCTGTGTGAATGATGCTGGTTGGACTCTTTCAGACTATAAAGTTAAATAAGGACCAGTGTAGTCCAAGGCATAGAGGTTATATGCTTATTACAGTATGCGTTTGAGATCTGTGTTCTGCACAGACGGACATTGGTTTGTTGACTTCTCAGTCCGTCCTGGGCTGCTGTTGAGCTGGGATTTTTACGGTTGAGGGGAAACCAAAATGACAATAATCTGGTTTGAATAATTAGTGTAACAGCATATGAGGTATGAGCACACCTTCTATGAAGATTGAGGAGAATATAAAGAGTGTTCCACTCGGAGTGATTAACAGAATACGTGCTTCACATGGATGTGCTCCTTGGGCTCTGCCTTCCATGAGAGCTCCAGTTATTGGCAGGTAGCCTCCGTCCTGCCCTTGTGAGTGCAGATGAACAGCTGAGAGCTGCTGCGGTTCTTGACTCAAGCTGTTGCATCTCCAGTTGAAGCAGATGACTACAATAGCAAAGGGCTACCTGCTGGTCTAGGAAAAGGTAACAGTTACTCTAGTCTTCCTTTCAAAGGAAGGAAGGAGAATGCAAGTCCATCACAAAGCCTCTTGGTTAATAAGCTGTGGCAAGCATTAGCAAATTTGGTGAAGGTGAGATCGGTTGTATTGTTACAATGTAAGTGATGCCTAAAGGTTTTTTTGACCTGTTCACTAATAAATTGTAAAGAAGCCTTCTTTTTACCTTGCACAGATAAGTTTTTAGTTTCGTATTAGAACCAATTTATCTGTGAACAAATTCTGTTTAAGATTTATTGTAAAAGACAAAACTTGGATGAAATAAAATCAAAGAACCTCCATACAAATGATGATTTTGGTACCTACAAAAATACAAAGCGCGTAAGAGTGTGACTTCTCACCTCATCTTCATCCCTTGCCCTTCTCTCAGTTTTTCTGTACTCTGAACTCTGTAGTATATTAACTTGGAAGATTGGATTTGAGTGTTTCTTACCTCCATCTTTGGAAGTAATAAATGATGCCTAACTGTGGACTTCTGTCATGAGAGGAGTACATCCAGAATTGCAAGTTTTTTTTTTTTCATTGCTATTTGTCTGAGTCTGTCAGTAATGGAAAACAAAATTAGACTTACCCTGACCTGGTGCAATGCAGAGGGAGTGGCTGAGAACCAGAGTTTGGGAGACATCACTCTGCATTGCACCTGTCCCGATCTGTGGTGTAAATCACGATAGAACGAGTTTAAACAAAATAAAAAGTGAGAAATGAGAAAGATGTAGTAAGAGCAATAGCCTATGTAGGAACTCAAAATTCTAAAAGAGCAAGGCTTTTTTTCTTTTGTATGGTGTAAGTATGCAAACTGGGAGTTTTAGCGCAGAATAGCTGTTGCGCTTTAAATTCACACTGCCTTATTGCACGCAAGCCCTGGGTCTCAGCTGCAGATATTGCAGAGATTAATCTTATTAATGGAATTGCTAATTGGTGTTTGACTTTTAATTATAGTAACAATAGGCCATAACAATCAATCCTCACCTTTACTGGGGCACATTAGGTCTCTTCATCATAAAAATGATTTCCTTGGGGACTTCCTGGTCTTATTCCTATCTTCTGGAGGGCTGGCTTTCAGTGGAGATGCAGTATCTGAGCTACCATGTGCTTTTGAAGCTTAGCTAATTAAATGGTAGAGAAAATGCATGGTCCTAAAATATTCAATATCTAAGTATAATAACTAGTATGATGCTCTTGACAAAACTACTTGTTTGAAAGATAAACGGGAAAAGTATCTGAAAATATATGCAACGATTCATCCCTGCCTATGGCAGGGGGGTTAGAACTAGATGATCATTAAGGTCCCTTCCAACCCAAGCTGTTCTATGATTCCATTCTGTGATGTCTTTTATAATCGTTAGGAAATGTACAATTTTGTTCCCAAACCTTGGTGGCTTTCCCTTAGCTTTTAGTAAGAGGAAATCTAAGCGATTATTTTAAATTATTCTGTTTAGTTTTAAGCTTTACAGGATAAACCCTGTGAGATTCTTCATCTCATTTACAAGATGAGTCTCAGGAGATGAAAAGCACATACAACTTGATTACATATTCCTATTGATCATCTTCCACCCACAACAATAAGAATCAACTCCAAATACAAATTTAACAATATTACTAATTCATTACAATCAGTTCTTTTCTTCATTAACTTTTTATTGTTGTCAGCATACACGGCATGTACAAATACAGCAATTATGTGTTGAATAAGAAAAGGTCCTCTCTGCACAGTGTAGAATAAATCAGAAGGCACGGAAGTAAAGCTATTCATCAAAGATTTTGGAAAATATGGACTCAAATCTTCTTCAAAATAAGTCACTGGATAAAGGAGCAAGATAAACTCAGTATTTACTCTACAAATGAGCTTTGCTTTTTAATAAAGGAAGTAATTTTCAGTATCTTAGAATTCACAGTAGAGAAACCATCCTGTTACCTGCTGTCTGTCCAGCCCACCCTTTTTCTGGAGGACTCCTCCTCCTACTGCTCGTGAAGCAAGTACTGGACTGCAAGAGTTTGCAGCACAGCATACAGCACTAGAGTGCACTGGTGAAATTTTGCAACAGGTCAGTAGCACCTGCAGGACTCGTTGCTCCTTTTCCTCACCCTAGAGGGAACTTTTCAAACAAAGCCCTGGTGGTCTGTTGGAAAGAAGACCTAACACAGCCTTCCTTTGCAACACAATTCTATTTGAGAACTTTTCTGCTTTCTTTTGTGAAGAAAAACCTGCAACTATCGCTCAAGTGCAGCCCATGCTGTGATGAAAGCATGCAACAGCTCTGAAATGGCAACCGCTTATACCTCAGAACTATGATGCCAATATGACCAAAAGTAACTGTATCTTTGTGATTTATTTGTCCTGCAATCCCAAAATACCTCCCATGCTTTCCCATATGCTGAAGTACCAACTGTCCTCTTCCCAGGCACAACCTATTAACTCCTCCCTTGACAAATTTTACAGTGCAATTACAGAGTTTCAATACAAATTTCTGCAATACTCAGAAAGTTGTAGCAATATGGAGTTAAGTATTCCAAGGCTTACTGTACCAATTAATTTGTTTTCTTATATGACTCTACACTGATACAATGTAACTGAAGATATTGCAAAACTTTTTGTCTGCTGGGGTGGAATTGAGGGGAAGGTCCTCATGTTCCACAAGTTTGATCTAAAACACATACTGATCTTTGGTGTGATTGGGTATGTATGAGGACTGTGCTATTTCTCTGTCAACATATTGTTTCAGGGTGGAGTTTAAATATGGGTGAACCTGACTACTACTGAATGATACTCTTCCCAGCTCCAAAGGTATCTTTTTCTACTTCACGAGATTGTGTAAAGACAATACAGTGTCTATTCCCTTCCAGTTGAAATAAAGGGATGTGTTAGAGCCTGATCATGTTATATGTTAGGAGAATGAACCTTTTTGCTCCCTTCACTGGCATCTGGTCTTCAGCTTGTAGTAGATTTTCATGTGGGATTTGACAGTTCTGAGATACTTCTGAATAAAAAAATCCGCAATAATATGCTTTTTTCTTTTGTAGGGGAAAATATGTCTGAATGTTCTACCTTTTGACCAGAAATTCACAAACCCTTTAAAATATTTTTTCATTTACTGAAGACTTTTACAAGAGAGGGTTATTTGCACTGTATGTTACTTTGTTGAACAACTGCTAAGACCAGCGTAGACAGGACATTGTGTTGCTGGACAGAGAAGCTTGATTGTTTTTACTGCATTCCAACGTAAAGGCAGGTGTGTGAATACACACAGACAGTAAGAACATAAGGAAAAACACAAGGAAAAAAAGAGAAGTTACCAGTTATTGTAGAGCTATCGCCCAGGTTGTTTAAGGTTGTAAGAGATTTTCTTTGGCATGACAAACGGGGCAAGAGCAAAGTGTCTAACTACATTTTGGTGGAGTTTTTTTTCTTTTTTTTCTTTTTGAAGATAGAGAGAGAGAATTTGCAGTTGAATCTTGGTAGAATGTCAAATCAGAAGTTCCTTAATTCAGAAACTGAATTATCCTCAAGGGGTGACAACTGAGTAGGGAGATAAAACTTGTTGGATTGACTTTCTTTTAAGTAGACATTGACTGTGAAATAAGTCGTGCTTATTTCAGTGCATTATTTCAAGCATCCTGACATCTTCGTTTGGTAGATCTTCATCTTCACAAGCAAAGTGGTTTATATTTGATGCAATAGTATAAGAAAAATTACTAAGGAACAATAGCAAGGATTAACTTAATGGAAGTGACTGATTAATAAAAATGAATCATCTTTGCAGAAACATTTCAAATGGACACGAGGTGGTATTTCAGTAGATTGGAATGGAAAAAAGCCCTTGTTACCGTTGCACCTTCTTTATTAGAGTAAGAGGAAAGTTAAATTGTTACCTAATAAAGGGTTTTAGGAATGGGTGGATTGCAAGGCTAGCAAATCCAGATTTGAAGTTAATGGTTGCATTCGGAGTTTAAGTTACTAGAAATATAAAGGATGACAGTGATTAGTGATTTGAGAACAGAAATAAGGAGTTAGAAAATCAGGGATAAAGATTGCAATACTGTATTTTAACCATGTTGTACTTGAGAAGGCGGTTAGGCAGTCAAAAGAGAAATCAGAAGGATGGATGATGTTTTTTCCTAAGGCTTGCAGCAGTTGAAAAGTTCTGATCAGCACTGACAACATGATTATGGAGCATATTCAGTGCACATGAGATTCTGGGGGAGCGTGATTGCCAAACTCTTGAAGTCTTATTAAAGTATCTGCAATTGGAGTTTTTTGTTTTAATTTTTCCAAAGACTTGGCCAAACTTTGGTAAATTTTTGTGGAAAGAGAAGATGTAGCCAAAGAAATTATGCATCTAGTATTTCCAGAAAGGGAGGAAAGATAGTAAAGTTTCAGATATTGTACAGTATTTCTGATTTCTTTCTCATAATTACTGTGTTTCACCAAAACAGTGTTCTGTGGAAAGCTTACTTCAGACTTTTATAGCTGAAATTTCATTCTGGCTTTTGATACCTGTGCACCAAAACCAATTCATGTGCTGTTCCAGTCAGCAAATTGAATTTTATCAGAAATGTAGTAGTGGCTACAAGCAATAACTGGCCCTGTTTTGTGGACACAGGTAGGAATTCTGCAGAAATCAAGTTTGTTCTTGAAATGTCTCCCCACCATTACTTAGGGCTTAATGTTGCTTGAATTCGTTGTTGTCATTTTACCCTTTATTAAAATGCGTAGATTGAATCATTCTGGGATGAAAGGACCAAAGAACGAAAGCATGAGATTTTCAAATATATAGTTATACCAATGGTATCTTAGTAAGTAGTTTTGTTTGTCAAAAGACACAATTTCATAGTTTTACATGATACTTCATTTGCATAAAACACATACTACTAATAATGACAAAACTTTGCAGACATCAGTAGCCCCAAATGCTTGTTACTATGCTGATATGGTCCCAGCAGCAGCAGTCGTTGCTTTGCTCCAAAAGGTTTATTATCATTTCCCTGCTGGTGATTCTGTCAGCGCACCTGGTGCAAGAGGCAAAGTCTCTGAGAAGTCTGCTGTCTCCCTTTAGCTATCAGTCTCATTCCTTGCACGTCGCAGGCAGTACCCATCTGCTGCATACTTCTGTTTTGTGAAAAGTGAAAACATTCCTATAGTAAACCATTTAAATCTATGGTGTTGTTGTCCCTATCCAATTCTGCACATTGAAAGTTCAGGGGGGGAGAGGAGAGCAGGTGTGATAAGCACAGTTTTAATTGCTGACAAATAAAAACGCGGTTACAAGTGCTCGGAGTAGGACAGGTTTCCTTGATCGTTCCAGGTATCTGTGGTTGTGCAGTCAGTGTGTATGTTTTCATTTTTTTCCCCCCTGTGGGAGTTGGATATTTGTTGGTATTTCAGAATATACATTATGTTTTTATATAAGCATCATAAAAATTGTAACTACCTGGTATACTCCATTCTGGTAATTCACATATATATATGTTTTTGTTTTTTTTTTTCTGAATGCCTTTTTCTCGTGCAGTTAGACATACGAACCATCTATTCTCTTTAACAGGACTGCTCATTTATCAGGTTTTCTTCACTGCATAAAAAAGGTTACCTTCTTTTCTCTTGCATAAAAAGGTTCAATGTACTTCAGGTGTCATTAGTAGCAGAGCTTTAATGTCAAGGTTACTGCACCTTAACTTTCAGCTACATTGAATGCAATTACAGACAAACTCTTCAGCGATATTTCAGAGAGACACTCGGAGTGATAAGTCATGCTGGCTTCTGCTGGTGGTACCTGCATAGTTGACAGTACGTGGTAATTCTGAGTACTTCTGTTAGGTTGGTTCAATCTGCCTTCCATACTCATTGAGAATAGAACGATAGCTATGCTTCAAAGTCTTGGGGGGCTGAGAAACAACCAATATATGGTAAGAGAAAATATGGTCATAAAATTATAATACATCAGGGTATGTCGGGGCACACTGCTGGCTCGTGTTGTTAGTAACCTGTTTCTTCTGCTTATCTGCCACTAAGAGCTATTTCCCTTTGTTTGTATCCTTGCAATTGACTTAGTGTATTGAAATATTTCAGGTAAGTAGAATACAGAATAGACAAAAGTGACTTTTAAACAAGGATGTGAAATTTGTTACGGAGTAGATGTTGCATGAGGTGTAACTGGAGGATACTTGCTGTGGAGGGACTGTAGAGCAAATCTGAGTTAACCCTGGCTGGGTGGGCATGCTGGGTGGTGCCCACTCGTTCCATAGGCAGTCTGGCCGACACACACTGCTGTTTTAAGGGAAGAAGTCTTTATAATAAAATTTCCAAAACAAAATTCCTGATTTTCTTCATTGCCGTGTTCCTTTTGACTTCTGCTTTGGTGTTAGCACCATCATACAACACACAAATTAATTCTTTGTGCCTCACTTTTTGAGTTTTTTTCATTAACAAATTTTTTCGGGGTCCACGTCTTACCGTCTTTCCTTGCATCACGTATCCTAACATCTATTTTTTTCCAAGGTCATGCTACTGCAACTGTTGCTGAAGCTTTTGCTCACCTCCTGTCTTACCTTTTTTTGGACTCCTGTTTACAATACCTGCAACTCATGTCAGTATGTCAGAAAGAAAGCCTTTAGCTCCCCTTCAAATTCTTTTGGCTTGATCTTCTTCCACCCTATCAAGTTCAGACATCTTATTTTTACCTGCAGAGTTTTTCAACGTTTTGTATGGCTGTTTTAAGGGCACAGTGGGAGCTCTGCTGCTTCAAGACTAGCCATAGCACTGGTCGCTGCGCAGAGGTCTCGTCATGTGCTACCTTCTGCTTCAGAAACATCATCACCTCTTCTGTGCTTGGTCAGTTTTGTAAAATAACTGCTTCATGTTAGAGACATGTTTCTGTCAAAAAAGTGAAAAATAGTAATAAAATATAAAAAATAAAAGATCGCTGGGACCACTGGGGAATGTGCAGTTATATCCAGTGCATTTGCATAGCATGCATAGACTGGGACGAGTGAACAGAGAGAGACGTTCCCCCTGCAGTCAGTGGGCAAGTTGTCCTTCTGGTGGCGAAATTTAGTTGTTGGCTTCGCTAAGTCATGGTCTAGAATGATCTCAGCAGCAGAAGCTAGCTTCCCTTTGGCAATGAAGAATTGGATTAACTGGCAGCAGAGGAAAAGTCCTTGCTGTAGAAGTTGGGGGCTGGAATACAAACTAGAGCGTCAGTTCCCTTAGTCCAGAGAATGTCAGAGATGACTGGCTTTTGTGCTCGGGTGCTCTGGCTGTCTGAAGAGGTAATCCGCCTGCTGGCACGGGGGCTGGCTGGCAGGCAGGCACAAGATTGGAAGGCAGACGTGGGTAAGAAGAAGAGGAAAGTTTTAAAACAGTTTTAGATGGATTTTTCTTTTTATTTATTTATTTATTTGTTTATTGAAATCCCTATTACATATTTAAAATCTTTCAAACAATTGCAAAACACAGTTAGTATTTGTTGGATAAAGTTACGAAGAAGTTATCTAGGTGGGATTCCCAAACTGGAAATACTCTGTTGCTGTTTCTCTGGGTTCTCTAGCCAGCGACCAGAGCATTCACTTAAGATGCAGCAAGTCCCGGTGTGGTTCCTGCTAATTTGAAAGGATCCAAATTCTCAGTCTCCTCTGAGTTTTTGGTAGAACCCTCTACACAGAGGGACAGACAGTGCCGTGGTGGGGAATGGCCAAGGAAGTTATGTTTCACTCCCGGTAACCTCCCAGAACAGGAACTGGAGCCCAAGTGTCCCACCTTACTCTCCTGTAATCTCCTTTTTTTCCGCTCTTTTGCCATCTGGCTGAATGAATAATTCAGTATTTTGTGTAAGGACAGAACAGCTCAGCAGGAGTGACTGAGGAGGGAGAGGTGCAAGGATACCCCAGTCTTGTGGGCAGGGAGGTTGTCTGATGCGAGACCTGGGCTTCAGGTGATGCTCTGCGTGCTTCAGAAGAGGAGCCTGGACAGAAAAGCCCATTCTCTTCCAGGTCCCTTTGTCACTCGGTATGTGTGCAGTGCATGCGGGGCTCAAGTCCTCCATGTCTCTCATGGTTGTTTTTTTTTATTTTTTTTATTTCTGAATGTTGGACATCACTCAGAGTTTGGGAAACATCCGCATGTTTTATTTTAATCAATAAGACTCACCCTTTTCTGTGCTGGCAGATATTCACGTTTGCCCCAATACATCTTTTCACCCACATACCTTCTTATAAACACAGAAAGGTAGGAAAATTTCTCCGGCAGTCATTCTTAGCTGCAAATCAACGTATGCAGCTGGGTGGAAAGGTACTTTAAATCATATCTTGTAAGTTTAATCTCAGAGAAGGCACTCAAGTTATTTCAGGCAACTGCGCTTTTAACCTACTGTGCGGGATGGGTTGCCTTTTGGGCACTTAAATATTTCCATGCTGTTAAAGCAGCAAATTGAAACACAGGTGAGAAAGTTCAAAGCCAAGGCCGAAAGTTCAGCTTCAGCTTTTAGCTTTATGACTTTTGTCACTTTGTGTCACAACTTAACTGTTGTTTTCACTTAGTTTTATTGAGTAATACAGAGATTGCTCATTTAAAAATAGTCTGTCTTCATGTCAAATCTCCGCTTACGGTGAGTTTCGCTCTTTTTTAGTATCCTGTTAGAGAATAGCCGAGAGAATAATAGATTCCAGGGACCTTTGATCCACCATTACTGTAAAATAAAAATAAAACTTTTTTTTTTTCCCTCTGACCATAATGATTTTAACCTTGTGTATTAATTTGAATGGGCTTGTGGGGGTAGAGCCTTAAATGAGACACAAATGAAGGAAAAATTGCTAATGTTGCCACTGTATATCTAATGAGCACTGTGTAATAAACCATAACCTCTTCAACATTTCTGAGGAAAATGGTGTGATTATTTTGGATGGCTGGCCCTTTGTGTATGGCTCATTACCATCTGGCATAATGTGTATTGATATAGCCTGTAATTGTCAACTCTTATTTGACATGCTGCCTTTAGTAAATGTGACTTGCATGGCTAGAACCCCCTAATGGTTATATGGAAAACTGTAATTAAAGAAAACATGTATACTTAGGTAAAATATACACCCTTATATACATAAAATAATGTCGTAGATAGGCTTTGTTTTTCTTTATCTCTTGTCTTTGTGGGAATACTTGCACGTATTCCTAGGTTAGTACAATACCAACCACATCTCGTTACCAGTGTGGGTGCCTAAACGTGTAAAGATGGACAGGAATTCTGGATGAAGGTTGTTTCCTTTTGCAGAGCATGCTTAAAAAGGATTTTTGAAATGCTTATGCTCTGCGTGTGGTAAGATAGAATTAAACCGTGGTAGTAGAACAGGTTCCCAGCCTGCGGGTGGCTTCGGATGCTCTCAGACTGTGAATGCGAGGAAACTCTTAACAGGCAAAATAGTCATGGTTTTGCTGTCTGTACTGAATAAGGGGGCTGAAATAAATGCATTCAGAAATCCCAGTGCTGAAAATATCTATACCTCCTTAAAAGCAGGCTGCTCGCCAATAGTGTGTTTTCAGATACAAGGACCAACACTAAGTGCTGCCAAATCGAAGTTGTCTTTTGTTTATTTTCTGAAGTTTCCTTCCCTTGGCTTTACGGTTCATAAATATGTGAATAACTGAGACATCATTTTGATAGTTTATCTTGCGATACAAAAAAGACCATAGGATTTCCCTAACTTTAATCAGCTCCAATACTTGTGCTTAAGTGGCATTTCATAAGGTGTTGTCTTCAATTTTGCCAGTGTTGGAAAGTCCATCGTCACTCCTTTCAAAAGATTTTGCAGAGTGCCTTCACCTTATTCTTCTGATTTTACTTAGGTTCAAACTACTGGATCGTGTTTTATTTTTGCCTGATAATCTGGCTGTTTTCTTCTCTTCAGTTTGTTTCTGTAGTCTAGGTACTTGTACCTTCTTTAAATAGCTGTGACCAGGTCAATCTACAGATTCAATATCAGCCTTCTCTTTATGTCAAACGATCAAGTTTCTTACTTTGAATGTGAGTCTTCTTACACTCTGATTGTTAGTGTGACTAACACCTTTCTTGGCTTTCCCAAATCCCACCTGAATGAAGTGCAGTTTCCCAGTAATGATTTGATTGCCAATGGAAAACAAGGGTTGATAGAAACACTACTTTTGCCAGTATTTTTCTATTAATTTATTAATGGACTGTATTAGCCTTTTTCGACTACAGTGGTGTCCTGGGATCCAGTTAGATCTAGCTGGCTATCTAGGATGACTTGTTTCTCCAGCCCCTTCCCACCCTTTCCAAACCTTGAGTGTTTTCTTCCAAAACAGTCCCTTGTCCTACAAACGTATAGTCTGCTTTCTGTAATTCTTTTTATTTTTTCAATGCATATTTTCACTTGAGAAAAGCATATTGAACCAGCTCAGCTGTCTCTGTATTGAGGATGATTCATTCTCTTTGCTGTTTATCATCTGTGTCATTCGTTTCCTGTTGCCTTCCCTCCGGAGTGCAATTTCTCTGGACCTACTGACTATAAAATCTTAACCACTGCTGTTTATGAGTGTTATTATTCACTGCTGGTCTAGAAGATATTTATATCTGGCTGTGTAAATATATTGCTTAGGAATATAATAGACTTCCTAAAATCCCGTGCCTTTGTGTTATGTTTCTGCCCAACCCTACTTAATGGAGCATTGCCGTTCTTAAAATTCCTTTTAGCTTTGAGGGGGTTTTAGTATATCCTTTTTAAATTGCCTTTGCTTAGCTTCCTGTACATCTTTACATCTTCTCATTCCTTTATCAATTTCCTTCCTTGCCTAGTTTCCCTAATTTGCATTTGTTGCATCCATTTTTCAGTTTGTTTGAGCTAGAGAGGGAAGGGAATTATAGCTGGTTTGGCTTTGTCTAAGCCATGATTTTTTGGCTTTTTATTTTGTTTTTAATCAGCTTAGCTTTTCTGACTGGGGAATTGTGGCCTTTTGGTTATATAGCAAAATATTCTTGAATTGTTTCCAAAAACTCTTTGTGTTTTTCTGTTTAATTTATCTAACAGATTCAGCTCGTTTTATCTTTGAAAATATCACTTACTTGTATTAGATGTCTGAATATTATGGATCCCATTTATAAAGAATGTTTTTATACTGTTAAGGCTTTGATTTTATTATTTTCATATAAGAAATGTATTGAGATCGTGTTCACTTGTATCTAAATTTTTAGTTCTGATATGAACTCTTTGTAGCAAAGTTTTAATAGAGAATTCAAGTTGAATGCAACGTTTCTTGTGCTAGGAAATTTGCATTAAAAAAATCAAAATAGTAACATTACACTATATTGCTGGTATAAATGAATGAGTATCAATAAATTCTCATGCAATATCTGCATCATTATTTACCAAAGGAGAGAAGTAGCTGTTTAAGGAAGTAAACATCTTAGCTCTTGGTATGGCTTAATAATTGCACTTTTTATGATCTCCATAACTCTTAATATAATGTACAGTAGACACCAACTAGAATTTGAACTTGTCTTTCATTTATTAGAAGTTTAAGTCCTGATAATTGCCTTGTAAAAAGACAATACTGCATTTGACAGCTTTAATTCATTTTGGAAACATGAATCTTCCCACATTGATTTTAAAATGGGAATTATAGTATGTGATTTTAGTACTGCCAAATTGTAATAAATTTGACAATTTGCTTATAAATGAGTAGTTCTGGTTTTTATTACCTGACTTCTTAGCATCATTGCTTAAGTAATCCAAGAAATCTCTTTTCTCCAGATCTAGAGTCTACTTTTTCTTCACTAGCTGTGCAGAAAGGGTTGCTAAGAAAATTAATTGAAATCTTCCTTCTTAGTGTTTTCTAGTACATGTCAAATCTCTAATAACTGGAATGGGATACGTTATTTAGATTTCTCTTATCTTTGTCTATAGGGCTTTGAAAACATACCTAGACCTGCCACCACCTCTCACATCTGGTTTGAGCGATGCTAGTGTTCTTTTAATGCTTGTCCCTTGCACAGTGTCCTTTGCATCCTTCTCATTCTAAAAGTCCTTGCATGACAAGGACTGTCGTTGTGGCGGGTGTTTGGCCTCTTACCTTGTCAGTCCCGTCTGCCTGGTCCTGATCTGTTCAGTCAGTTGCATGATTTTACTGATTTTCTCTAGTTTCTAGATCTCACAGTGCTTAGGTACTTCCTCCTGATGTTCTCTTCCTTGCTAGTTCCAGCCCACGTGCATCCCAGCCTCCAAGTCCTAGAAGACATCAGTTTGTCTTATTGATTCTGGTGGTATTCTTCTCTGGCTTGTTAAAAATTTATTCTTTATTTTATTTTATTTTTAAAACTGAACTTGGCGTGGTGGTTCTTACCAGAGCTTTGTCTAGATTCTCTCACCTACTTCCCAGAAATGATGCTTTTGCTCCCAGGCTGGGAGTCTTTTTCTTTTAGCCTGTGTGCTCTGAAAAAGGAACTGGCCATGATGGTGCCACTCAGTAAAAGAGAAATGCGATGTACTGTAGCTTGATATCGCTGTTACTTTGCTGGACACTGACACCAAGTATAGAAGTAAGATAGAAAGAGCCTTCAGACTCTCAAATTCACCAGTTCGGGCTTCATTTTTCTGGAAGGTGATAATGCAAATGCAGGCTGCTTGTAATTCATGACGGGCAGCTAGCTCCAAGGCTGGGTGGCTCTGAGCTACGTTGCCGTGAAAGCAACAGCAGTGGTGGCCAGGGCACGTTGCTGGCAGTAGGTTGGAAACTGATGCAAAATGGTCAAATTTCCTGTTGCTGTTCAGAGTACAAAAGAATTGGTTGTTCTACAGTGGACCCAAGTTAATCATCAGCGAAGTAACAGACTGCCAAATATCTTCCTAATTCTTGCACCAAAAAAAGGAACAGAAGCTCGACTTAGGTGTCCCTACACACAATGCCTAGGGAAACGGGCTTACTGAATTCAAGTCAACATCCGCACCCTAAAAATCAAACTTTTTCAAATCCTATAAAGGGACGAGGGAAGAGCTTGCTAAAGCAAATTAGGGGGGGGAATAAATTAAGCAACATGTCAGTGGTGGAGAATTACAGAAAGAAAATTGAAGCCCTTTTCAAAAATAAAGAAGGAAAACATGAATGAGTGTGGGTAGAAGTTTTCCTTCAAAATCTTTGTGATGCTAGGAAGGGAAAGAGATGAAAGAGGTAAAATAGGCAGCTAATTGGAAAATGAATTGATCACAGGAGTGCAATTAAACAGCATACTCAATAAACTTCATAGAACTGATGTCTTTCGACTTCATTTATCCCTCAGGTGGAAGTTGACTCCTCCAGTAGCTTAGTGACCGAGATAGGAGGAATCACAGAACTCTTAGTATCTGACCTTGTTAAAGGATAAAAGTAGGTAGATATTTTCTGCTGGATGACAGATACATGAATCATGGTCGTGCAAAGAATATTTGGTGCTGTGCTTGAGTCTTGTGTTTCATCCTGAACTTTTTTCCTGCTAGTGAAACCACAGCACCTGCCATACGTGTTGGCTAATTCAAACACCTTTCCCCATGCCTTTTGAACTGCTTGTAAAAGAGACTGTGCACAGAAGATGAGAATGAGACTTTACATCACCATGACGCTGTTCATTACTCATTATACATTGTTCATTTAATCATGTATTTTAACTGTGGTGTTGACTTTGACAGGTGAATGGAAAAAAGAACTCTAAAAATTCCTACCCTTCGTTTTGCTACGTAAATAAGTGTGTTATTTTGGTGCAGTATAAAGACCAAGGCATACAGAATCAATTTAGATTTTGTGCGTACATTTTTTTGCCCTTACAAACATTGTTCTTTCTGTTCATTGGCCGCAAAAAATTAAATCAGCTGCTATTTCCAAAGTACGTTGTCAGTGTTAAGATTATAATTTTAATTCTTCCTTTAATGCTTTTTAGTATGTAATTTTCCCTGAAAGAACTCTTTTAGTTTTCAGATTCATAGGTTTATATATAGATTATTATAGTTGTCATTACAAAGTACTAGTATCTATCCCAGTTTATTATATTTATTAAAAGAAAAAATCCGAATGGAAGGTTGTTCATCCAAATGTATCCTATGTGTATTGAAGGGAAGCTGTTGGGTTGACAACTGCAGACAAAATACTCAAATCTTGGGTGTATAGTGTTAGTCACTTTCATTAAAAGTTTCAATTGTAAGAGTTCTTAAAGAATTTTTAATCTGTCCATTGAATTGTCTTCATTCAAAGCAGTTGTTTTCATTGCTGAGAACTTTAGAATATGGATTTTACTGTCTAATATGCCTTTGGTCCATTTTTCTAAAATATTATTCCTAGTATTAACTATAAGTAAGTGGCTCTTTGCATAACCTACCATTCTTTGAGGGGGGCAGTATATTTCTGATGGTTAGCTGATGAGGAAAGGTAAACTGACTCATGTTTTATAGCTGTTGCTGAGAACTTGAGTTTCCATCACAAATATTGCAGAGTATTTAAGCTGAAATACTCTTTTGTTCACAGCAGTACAATTGAGCTGCCTAATGTTTCTGTTTTATCATAGGTTTTGCAAAAGGCTATTTTCTTTTTAGAGTAGGACTTAAAATTTAGGTACCTTAAAGGAGGCTGTAGCGAGGTGGAGGTTGGTCTATTCTCCCACGTGCCTGGTGACAGGACAAGGGGGAATGGGCTAAAGTTGTGCCAGGGGAGGTTTAGGTTGGATATTAGGAAGAACTTCTTTACCGAAAGGGTTGTTAGGCATTGGAATGGGCTGCCCAGGGAAGTGGTTGAGTCACCATCCCTGGAGGTCTTTAAGAGATGTTGAGATGTAGAGCTTTGGGACATGGCTTAGTGGAGGACTTGTCAGTGTTAGGTCAGAGGTTGGACTGGGTGATCTTGGAGGTCTCTTCCAACCTAGACGATTCTGTGATTCTGTGAAATTAAGGACTGAAGTCACTCATAAGAACTCCTAAAGAGACTGTACTGGCTAATGTCTCCTAGCTGCAAGTGTTTAAAGATAATGCAGACAACAAGAAGGATATTCAGGGTGGCAGGAAGGAACTCTGCAGAATTAATTTTTACAAGTTGCATAGGAAATTTGCTGTAAAAATCTATTTTGTTTCTACAAAATTTTGTTTCAATATTTTGCCAGTCCCCCTTGGCACTTAATTTAGTTTTGTGTAGGCTCCAAATTTTGCGTTGAAGTTTGCAAGAGATACTCATCTTTGTAATAATAGCGATTGTAGCAATAATCCTGTGATGAGGCAGACTCTCAGGCATACAGACAGGAAATTTTAATGCAAACCAAAATTGTTAAATGCAGTTTCTGAAATAGAAGCATATTTAGTAAGTTTCTGCATTGGTTCTTTATTTTCCTAAATAAATCTGGTGTTTATCCGAACGTGGGTTTTATACAGAAACTGTCTTACTTGCTTGGGCTGACGGAGTCACAGCAGCAGGCTGTTGCATCTACTGGGTAACTTTGTAAGGGCAGATCTGAAGGATTTCCTGAGGCGTGCTCAGCACTTGATCAGAGTTCACCAAAACATACCTGAGTATCAAGGATCTGTGTTGAGTTCACTGGGGCAGGGGAGCAGAGAGGAAGAATAGATAGGGCGCTTCTTTTTCTTCTGGTGAGAGGCAATAGTCTGTAGAATTAAAATTTGTATTTTCCTAGTATTTTCCTGCAAGCTGCTTTTTCACAGTCCCAGAGTCAGCATAGTTCCAAATGACCTAACTAAAACGGTGTTCTGTTGTTGTTGTTGTTGTTTTTTAAATTATTTGTAACATTAGTGTTTCCTTTGTGTTTTCCAGGCTCACATTCCCAACTTGGAGGTGCTTATAACCTAATGGGTACTTTATAGCAAGTGTTTTACAGAAATTTTTGTTAGTTATGTGTGTACTAAACTTGCATGAACAAGGAGTCGAGCTGAAAAGCGAGGCAATGTTGATGCTGCTCCCTTTTACACACCATAGGCAAGGAAAGTCTGTGAATAGAGATTTTCATGAAATAAAGAGTAGAGTGAAAACAGATCTGAGTATCTGTCCAAGCCTCTATACCAGCCTTTTTGGAATGAAATTACTGCATGTAGGTTGATTTTTGGAAGGGGAGAAAGAGAAGACTGAGGGATGTGTGGGGCTCAGAATGGTGTCATCTCTGGAATTGTGACAATTGTGGTGTCTGTAAATCGAGTTTGTGGAGCAGCTGGGGGTGGTCAGCAGGGTGTTCTTGCCTCGGTGGCGAATGCCGTGGAAGGCAGGTGGAAGTGTGGTGGCACGTGGTGAAAAAATGCATCTGATTCTCAGTCTGCTTCTGTTTAGAGACTTTGTGTGTTGGAAAAAAAAATGACTATTTTCTACCTTGCTACGTAAATGATTCATGTGGCTACCGCTCCTTTGTTGTGTGAGCCTGGGCTCTGGGGCAGCAGCAAGGAGTTCATGAACCAGTTGCTCTCCTGTTCCTGCCTTTGTGCTCGTATCATGTGTTGTCCTAAGTCCAGCATTGCATCAACATTACCTTTTTGTATTTTTGGTTGGATGCTGGCCTCTCCAAAGTCATGTTAAGAAGCCTCACGTGTCAGTAGCAGCACCGTGGAGTCCGTAGTTGTGCCTCAGTACTATGGGCGTTATCACAAAAAATGTTAGGAAATACACTGCCTGGGATCTCTACAGTGGCTTTGGTTCCTATGGTTTTAGTTAGCTAGAGAGAGAGGGTGGAAGAGCGGTGCATAAGATCAGAATTAGACACAGATTATTTGCTCTCGTTAGCACAAATAATGTGAGCATCATTTGGAGAACAAACGGATTATAAAAAATGAAATGAAAACATCCAGATCCTGAGCATTTGCAAGGCATGACACTGATGTATTTGTGTAACCTTTTCACGAAGAGCGGTGCTGAAGTCAAAGAGAGGATTTAGATTTCCTTCATTAAAAGCTTATTAAATGAAGAAATGGGACAGTCGCTGTTTTGCTCCCATCCTCGGGGGTCACAGAGGCGGGCCCGATCTCCTCGGGATATTAATGTCTGCTTTCAGCTGGGGGAAATGAGCCGTCACTTGGGCTGGCTGCAGCTTTATGTGCTCGTCACTAGGGATCCCCATATGTCCTGGGATCTGCGGCAGGACGCGCTGCGGGAGCGGGGCGCTCATTGCTATTCATACCAGGTAGCTCGGCTCAATCTGCCCAGAGCAAGTCTGTTTCATGTTGATCAGCTGTCCATCTGATAAACCGAATTGATAGGGACATTTCCTCCAAGGGCTGCCCTGACAGTGACAGCAGGAGCATCGGGATGTCTTGTTAGTCTTTTCCTCCGAGCTCGAAATTTTATTAACCCTTTGGTAGAGCCAAGCCGGGGATGGTTACGGTACCGCTCTGCGGATGTAGGTCGTAGGAGTTTCTCCCTTTCCTCTTTGAAAAACAATACTAATTTTGTTGTCGGAAGGAAGAATGGCTTGCTCTTTCATTTTCAGATTGTTTTTCTCCACGTGAATCGAAAACGGTGAACGATAAAGGCAGCTTTTAAAACAACCTCGGGTTTTTGTGCGTAACAAAACCTGCGGGGAACCGCTGCTTGTCCTCTCCCCCCAGCTCGTCTGCCTCTGGCGTGCCTCGGCAGGCTGCTCCCTCCTGGGAGCTGGCACGGCTCGCTGGCCTGGAACAGTCGCTGCTGGGGCTCCTCGTGTCTCTGATACGTTGGGGGCAGAAGGTTAGTTTAGATTAATAGCATTCGGGCGGGCGCGACGCATCTGCACCATCCAGAGGAAGATTTTAATTTACTCGACGGTACGCCAGTGCTGAGGCAGAACCTAACCTGAACGTGTATCGGCAGGTGTATGTAGGTGTGAATGCATGGGACAGCTGAGTTACTCGATAAATTAGTGCTGGGCCATTTTGGAATAAGCACAGAGAGCACAGCGTGCCTGTGCACTACCAGGTGCCGTTCAACTCAAACTTAAAGGCCTTAGTCATCGGACTAGGCGAGGGCATGCATTGTTTTTGCTCATACGTGAAGCCTCAGTGACACGAAGGGATCTGCTTGAATCAGAGGAAATGTGAACGTGCTGAAGGCTTCGTAAGAGCAGGGCCTGTGTGCACCAAGCTGGGCGGCATTAACAGGACGCTGCAGTGCTCAGTTCCTCCTCTCTTCACTCGGGTGCTCTGTCTGTCCGTCACCCTCTGGCGGGTGGGAGCGGAGGAGTGATGGCTGGGCCGCCCAGGGTGGTCACTGCCTGGGGTACAGGGCTGAACTGACCCTTTTCCAAAAAATAAAAAATAAAAAAAAGACATAGAAGGTAAACCTCATCTCAAGAAAACAAAAATACCGTGTGTGGCAGGGGTTTCTCCCAGGGATGAAGCTCCTAAATTCAGAGGGTTTAACGCTGTGCCTTGGAATAAGAAATGATTTGCAAGGCTACCCACATCAAATTAAATCTACCCTTGTGCTGGACTACCACCTTTGTGTCTTCTGACTGAAACCACTACTGAAATGTCACTAGCACAACATTTTAAAACGTTCAGCTGTTTCTCCTCTTTCCCTACACCCTCCCCCCTTGATATTATTGAACTGCAAGGTATCTTGTTATTAGTTTAGCTCTAATTTGAGCAGTCATTTACTGCAGCATTCTTACGGTGTTCACATTAGCTTGCTCGTGAATCCCCTGCTGATACATCCTTTGTTCGTTCCCATCGGTGCTTTCTGCTTGGCATTTTCTTCATGTCAGTGTCCCTCAAGCTTCTAAAAGACAAAACAAAAAAGAAAACACTGTGAGGACCATATTGATTGCTTGGCTTTATTTTGCCGAAGAATTCAAACAAAAGGCAGCTTTCTTCCAAAGGGAACCAGGGGTACCAGCAGCTTACCTGGAAATGCTTAGTGGCATGATGCGCTTCTTCCCAGTGCTTAACGCATCCAAATTGCAGCTTCTGGAAGTAAATAGAAGAGCTGCACGATAATTCATAAATTATCTGCTCAGCATATAGCATGACCTGTGTTTTTTGTTTGTTTTATTATTGTTATTATTATTTCTTTTATTTTATTTTACCTAAGAGTCTATGTTTTATTCGTAACTTCAAAATAATTGTACTTTTTCTTTGCTTTCAGTCAAAGAAGTCTGGCGGAGATTACGGAGCTGATCCACACTGCCTTTCTGGTGCATCGTGGCATAGTAAATATCGGTGAGCTCAAGTCCTGCGATGGCCCGCTGAAGGATATGCAGTTTGGGAATAAAATGGCTGTTTTGAGTGGAGATTTTCTTCTAGCAAATGCTTGCACAAGCCTTGCTCAGTTGCAGAATACCAAGGTAAAAAAATAAAATAACACCTTTTACTGCCAAAGCAAGTAACTATTAGTAAATCTTCCAAAACAGAGGTCCTTTAAAAATCAGCTTAGTTATGGTGTGTACGTATATATGGAGCATCCTTCAAAAATCAGCGTACTTATATTACAGCTGTAGATGGATTGATGGGATGCTGCTGTTGTGAGCGTTTACCGCTGTCCTGTAGGATTACTGTGCTGGGGACTTCAGTGCATGTCCTGAAGCAATGTAGCCATAGATAGTGCTGGATGAGCGGTTAGCTTGGTGAATTTAAACTACGTGCTGTGGCATCCTTACGGCAGGTTGGAGTACAACCCCCTTTGGCAGACTGCCAGCTGAAGGCACTTCTGGTCTATTTTGTTCTACCTTGTTTTTCGTGAAGGGTCTGGCTATATCTTAGAGAATTTCTGGGGGAAGAGGCTTCTTTTCTTTGCACAGCTCTCTGGTGACTTTTTACCTGTAATAAAATTATTTTGCTAGGCGTTTGGGCACCCTTGAGTGTGGGATTGCCCGATTAACATGGATGTACCGGCTTCCAAAGGGCAACTGCAACCCAGCTGCTCTGCAAAACTTAACAGGCAACGTTTTCCATGATGAACAAAAGGTGTGTGTGTATGATCTTAGAAAATGAAACTTGATGGAGAACTTGAGAGACATCTTTCTAGTCGGTTTGCCTGTCCCCGGACGGGATCATCAATACCAAATCATTCTTGATGTGTGTTTGTCTGGCTTGTTCTTAAAACCTGACACAGTGAAGAGAGATTCCCGGGCATCCCTGTGCAGGCTAGTGTAGCACCAGCATACCTGTGTATGGCTGGAGAGCTTCGTTCTCCGAGAACAGTTCTTTGCAGAGCCGCCTTCACACATTTGGAGATTGCTGCCATATCTTAAAGTAAAATAAACATACCTGTACGATTGTCAATAATCAACATAGTTTTTTAATCCTGAGCTTAATGAATTTTTAGATTCTTCTGCTAAAGCCCCTCGCAGTGGTAGTTGAGTATTTCCATACTGCGTTCGATCATCAGTGTGACGGTTGCTCTCAAAAGTCGTGTCATTTCGTAGCACAGAGCTGAGATTCAGAGGAAGTGGAAAATTAGGTGTCAATCTGTTGGAATATTGGGTTAAGCGAGGAGAACTGGGAGTAGGTATTAAAAAAAAAAGTTTTAAAGAGTGCAAAATTTTAGCTGTGCCATAATCAAAATGTGTTGTAATTGGTTTTAATAATTGTTAATTTGTATCCTTTTAATTTTTGGTACATAATAAGACTCTCAAGACAAGGCAAAGGATTTAACCCTACATACTTTTTGTTTTGTTTTGTCTCCACTGAAGAGGAAAGTTTGTATAAAATGTAGCACTTATTACTTTGCATTTAGTACTTCATTAAGTATTGCAGCAGCAATGTATAATCCCTTTGCCAGGAAGCAAGCCTACAGTGAAATGAAACACAAGTGCAAAGAAACATTTTTTTTTTTTTAAGCAATCATTATACTGCATGTTGGAAAATTCTGCCAAAACATTTTAGCACTTTTTTTCATTTTTCTGACATCTAAATACTTTCATAGCTTCTACATACGATAAGTGGGATGCCATTATGGGAACTGATTGACTTAGTGAATTATTCTTTTTCATGTGTCTAACCCTACTAGCAAAGTTAGAAAAATTGAAGTACAAGCTATAGAAATCTCTTGACAGGTGCAATGATTTAAACATACTGTATTTATTCTTTTGTAAATGATGAATTTTCAAATCTGGCATCTGTTTTTCAGCAGTGTGAAATAACTGTGACTTTTTTCCTTCATAATGTTTTGTTTTCTTTGATGTAAAAAAGTAAAAATCGCAGTACTGCTTTTTTGCAGGCACTTATTTGGTAGCTCAACAAATTGGCTAATGAAATGAGCAGCGTTGCACTGTACATGGTACTGACCACGGCAGACAATAACCTCTATATAGGCATGCATAGCTGTTGTATAGACTAGAGTTTAAAGGGGGTTTTAACATTAACTGAAACCATTGCTACCAAGATAATTTTATTGTGCTGCTAAACTCTTGTCTAAGCTTGTGTATGATGCATTTATCTCTGTGCTTCTCTCGGGGCTGACAATTAGATGTGAAATTCTGTAGTCGTAATGAAATGCAGAGCTATTTTATAATTGCCAAGGGTAAAATTAGCAAAGTCAATTATTTTCCCTTAGGCTTTTCCCTGTAGATATTAAAAGGCTGCAAGGTAATTGCCTTAGGTAACACTTTGATTTTTAAATAACATTAAATATAGGAATTGTTGTTGTTAATTCGTAGTAATTTTCCTCTTCTTGCTAGTGCTGTAGAGTATAACTGTAATGATGTTAACAACATCCGAGGCTCAGGGTTTGTGTTGTTTTTTGTTGTTGTTGTTTGAATAATGCTCTTAGTTCTCATTCATATGAAGCAAAAGAATTTTTGGGGGGGGGGGGGAGGGTTGATTTTTTTGTTTTGTTTTGTTTTGAATATGTGGTGTAAGGACTCAGGATTTCTTGAAATGTCAGTTAGGAAGCCAGAAACAGGACAGCCTCCTGTAAGACAAATTCTGTTGTTGTGCTCTCTTTTAAGTCATATAAAATTTGTTGTTTGAACACACAGAGTAATTTTCAAGAAAGCATTCTCATTTTCTACTTCGTGAAATTACGAGACTTTAATTATGATTACAAAGTTGGTATTGACTGAGGCTTAAAGCAAACTACTGAAGGAAGGATGCAGCTGTATACTGTATTTTCGTAATTATGGCAAAGTTCTCCCGTTTAATTCAGATAATAAAATCTGTTCTAAATGAACAGTAATTTCTTCAGAAAACTTTTACGACTGAAAAGTCTTATATTAATCAGTTCACATGTATCTACAATTCTTTTCTACATTCATGTTAACTTTTTGATCACCTTATTTAAACTATCTTTTTTCTTCTCTGTGTATTTTTGATGGTGGCTTTTCTTGGCCTGCTAATTACGATGGTAATTGTACAACAATTGTGTTGTTACTTGAAGATAATGTGGATATAACCTTATTTCAAAGCTTCATCTTGTAGTAGATTGGATGTTGCTAATACATGGATTTTAGAACAGAACTGAGCCCAACGAGGACCTGAGTTGGAATCTTCTAGTAGGCCATACATTGGCAGTGGTTTTAGGAATAATTAGCCTTCAGCAAGGAAGGGCGTGTGTTTTTTTTTTGCTAGTTAAATAATTCAATCATAGAACCACAGAATATCCCGAGTTGGAAGGGATCCTCAAGGATCATCGAGTCCAGCTCCTGGCACCACAGGACATTGCACGTTAATGCCTGGTAATGTGCTGATTCGTTGGATTGAAATGTGTTTATATGGGATGGAGTTGTCTTGATAGCTTTCCTCATTTCTGAGCTTTCAGTTTTTTGATACTAGGATTTTGATAAGGCATTCGTAAAAGTCATTATAAACATGTATATGTGGGAGAAATGGAAAACCAAATTATGCCTACCCATCAAAGTACCTCCAAATATGTTTAAGGAAATGTTTAAAGGTTTTTTCTTTGTTGCCTTCTGAAGGTAGTATGACTTTAACATTTGTCATCTTGCTCCAGCTAGCCAAGGATGTGGGGTTGAAACTGCTAGCAAGATTTTGTATCATAAAGGTGCTTCTTTGACTCTAGTAGCAAAAAGTATTAGTTCTGTCTTTGATTTCTGCTTAAGTTACCTTCACTTGTAATAATTTTGTGGTGTTCAAACGTGAATGCAGCAAAAGTAGCAAGCATTAATTGTCATTTTTGTAATCTGTCAACCAGATATGTGATATGGACATTTTAACACAAGTGATGTGTGAATGTTGACCAGAATATTATCAAATAATGTGCTTTTTCAGGGTATATTACAGATGAGTTGGAAGAAACTTGTTGCAGTGTTAAGGCTGGAGCTTCCTAGACCATCCGTATTGTCAGTTGTCATATGAAACTGCAGAGTATTAACGATGCAATTGTGACCAGTTTTGGTCCTCATACACTCTGAAGGCAATGATACATAAAACTTGAGAAGGACAAAATGATGCATTTTAGTGCAATGCCTACTGTAATGTGTTGACCACTAAGGAAAGTGATAAAAGAATCTATTAAATGCATTGCTTGCTTGCAACTCCATAAACTGATAGGGATATGTATGTCTTGGTAGTGAAAATAAAATACAATAAAACTAAAAATAATTTATCCAAAACAGAAAGTAAACCCCAAAAAGGAGGAAGGTAAAAACAAGCCTATTTCAAAACACATTGAAATACTGACAGTAGTGATCTCCGTAGTTCTTACTGAAATTTTTGGAATGATGCTCTTCTTCCTGCTATAATTCAATGAGCTCTTGTTGGAATGATTGAAGTGCACTGAAGCACTTCAAGTCTGCAGCCTGAAAGCTTGGAATTGAATTCAAGAATCTTGTCTGTCAGTGCAGAGCTCCGCCAGAAGACCGCATTATAGAGCATTGTTTTATTAAGCATTATTTGTTCATAAATAAACAGTAGCACAGATGTAGTACTTATAGAGTGGATGCATTTCCTTATGTTAAGTTTATGTATTCCTAAAGGCATAAATGTGTTGTTTACAAAATAGGCCTCGTGTTAGCATAAATGTTAACAAGTTATTCATGGAAATCTTCCTATTGCAGCAGTCTGAATGTACACTTTGCTTCAGAAGAGATCTGCTTGTCTTGAACTGGGGTTTCTGCTTATGTAGCATCAGTTGTGGTCCTGTGGAGTTATTCCCAGAGCAGTGAAAGTTATTTTCAAAGAGGTATTCTTCATGAATTTCTCTACTGGAAAATATTATCCATAAATATTTACTAAGTATATTTCTGTGATATTTTAAAATAATAAAACCCACAAACTCCATCATCTGAATTATCCTTCTGAAATTCAGCAGCTGTATTGATCACAGCAGAATGGAGAAAATCATGGAGAAGGGTGAGAACCAAAAGTAGTCAGTGTTAATACAGAAAACTGAAATTCATGACAAAAAGTCATATATATATATATATACTATATATATATATATATATAACTATATAGATATAGTTTTTAATTTTCCATGTCTGCTCACTTTATCTACTTCCTTTTTCTTCCCAATACATGCCATTGGAGATGGGTACCTTCAGAATTAACAGCTCACAAAGCAGCTAGGTGACACCAAAGCGTGGATTTGGTAAGAAACAGAGATCAGATTGCATTAAGAGACACAGGTTATAAAATCTGATAATAAAGTTGAATTCTTGAGAGGAAAAAAAGAAAAACAAGCTTCAAAATTTGTTTAAAGAACAGGATAAAGAGCTTTCCTGAAGTAAGGTATTGTGTCTGTCTTACTGTACCTTCTTCTAAGGCACTGTTTGATGGCAACATACTGGACTGGGTAGGGAGTAAGCCAGCTTCTCTATTGCTGAGTGTTTTTATTCTAATGTAGTATTTTGGAGATCCAAAGAGGTGTGTCTCAAAGGCAGACACTACTGAAAACTGAAGGATTGAAGAGTTCTGAATTTTACTTATTTAAAAGTACAGTTAAGGAACAGTATTTTATCTGGGAGATGAGGGAGAAGAAAACAAAGGAAGAAATGTAGTGTTTTGAATGTTTAATCTAATATGAGATGACATAACATAGTTGTCATGATTGAGTGTCATTCTAGAATAAAGCTTTTGTTTGGGCAACCCTAAGAAAACAGTTCCATGTTTTAAACCGTGTCTTAAAATATCTCAGTATTAGCATACAGCATAGCAAGTATTTTATTGGAGAATGCAAAGGCATTTTCAGTACTGAGAAATGCATTGTTATTGTAAGTCAACTAAGAAAACTGTTAGTTGTTTTAACATTCTTAGAGTGCACCAAAATCTACGGATTTTCATCCATTTCTGAGAGGCAAATTCGGTGTTTTAGTTGAAGTAAAACAAAAAGAGATTGTCATACAAACTTTGTGTCCGTTTAATGGGCGTATATATTTTTTTTCTGCCCAATATACCCAAAGACTAGTTTTTTATAATATTTCTGTAGTAGAGTTTTGTTGACAGTGATGTGAAGTTCTTTTGGTAGTGAAAAGACACTCTTTATAGAAGCTGATGAAAGTATTTCAGCATTTATGGAAAAATCCTGTATGTTAAGAGACAAAAGATCAATACTGATTAGAACTGGTACTCGGTAGTCGTTTTTCCCATGCTACTGCCTTAAAACTTTTGTCTAGGATTTTTACTATCATTAGATGTAACAGTTCTCATGATGATGATGAAATTGTAGAATGATGCTAGTGAATCTCCTAATTAGTTCTTTGTGCTGTCCCCGTGGCCCCTTTGTGTGCCCATTTCAGTGAAGCAGTTCCTTAGCAAGTGCATCATTTGCCTTTGTTTTCAACAAGTAAATTTGTAGCTCCTAAAATAACCTGTGGGCAAATGAAGCATTCCATTTTCTGAATCTTTTACAGTTTTTTTGTTTCACTTTTGCTACTGTAGCTGGTAATATAACTAAGTACTTGTAGAATTTCATTACTTTAATGGCTGTGTTTATGTGTTTGAAAAGTAATCTTTTGGAGAAGTTAGAGTCTTAGGTGACACAGCTTATTAATTTATTAATTTTTAGAATTTCATTTAAATTAGAATTAATCTGTAATTGTAGTAATAGGTTAGAAACCATCTCCTTTTTAATGATCTGTAAAAGAGTTCTGTTGTGTTGCAGTGAATATTGGCTTGGGGATTACAACTGCATGGCTTGGTTTTGGTTCCCAATCAGTGCATTCCACACACAGGTCTGTTTTTTCATTTTTATTATTTTTTACCTTAGTAGTGTTTTGCACCTGAACTGATTTTTAAAGCTAATACATATGTTAAACTTTCCCAGAGCTAGACTCCACTGGAGTTAATATTGGTCCAATAAAATACACCTGAATTGAAAGAGCTTATTTTTCTGTAGTTTTTGGCCACAGCATTGCTGGAAAATTTTATGTTTAGATTTCAGTCTGTTTTCTGTCCTCCCACTTCTGCGTGAAAATGTATATTAAAAAAAAAGGGGGGGGGGTAAGAAAGAGTGAGAGATTTCTACTGCTTCCCTTGTGTATGACTTACAACCAGCACCTTGCAGCAGAATGACCGCTGCATGGCTGAGATTGAGACCAGTATCGAAGTACGTAGTCAATAGATATCACTGTGAATCATCAAGTCTAAGATTGAAGCTCTTTCCTAAAAATACACTGCAAGGGTTCCCCCCTCCCAGGTGCAGAATCTGGCACTTGCTCTTGTTAAACTTCATGCGGTTGGTGATTGCCCAGCCCTCTAGTTTGTCAAAATCTCTCTGCAAGGCCTCTCTGCCCTCAAGGGATTCAACAGCTCCTCCTAATTTAGTATCATCTGCAAACTTACTTAGTATGCATTCAAGTCCTGTGTCCAGATCGTTTATAAAAATGTTGAAGAGAACTGGCCCCAAAATGGTATTATCACTGTTCAGGTTTCTCAAAGCATGGATGTTCACTACAGCTCTTTTTTTTTCCTCGGCAATGCATGATCATCATGGAGGAGTTCATTGCTAAAAAGCTTTAGCTCTTGAACAAATTAAGACATGAAAGTAGATTTTCGTAACATTGCGGAAGGTGGTGTCCTCAGTGAGCAATAT
The DNA here is from genome assembly GCF_964211835.1 of Anser anser. Lineage (NCBI taxonomy): Eukaryota > Metazoa > Chordata > Aves > Anseriformes > Anatidae > Anser > Anser anser. The sequence continues at coordinate 48,888,416 of NC_139722.1, read as the reverse complement.
TTGCATACCAGCTTCATTCGTTTTATACCTCAAGCAGTGGAAGATCACAAGTTCTGTTTTCTTGGCTTTATTTAAAAACTGTTTCTTAAACATAATAGATGGTTCATATTGAGAGTACATAGTAGGATACAAAGCAGTCAAATCTATAGTGAAATACTATCTTGACGATCTTATCTCAAGCAGCCTTTTTTTGAGTTGGGACTTATTACTTACTGACACTCATCTTTGGTCGGATGGGATCTTAGGACATCTTTGGTTCTAGAGGTGAACTTTCATGCTTTTTTTGACAACATAATTAGTAAATGCTTTTGCAGAACTGAAAGTGACAGTATGTAGTAATCTTTCCACCTGAAGTGCAACTTCAGTAAATAATATGCTCTTATAAAGTGAAAATATATTTTTGTGACAATTCAGTTGCAATTAAAAACTGTTAGCCATGCAGATAATAATCTAAAATTTGGATGTCCTTTCTTAGTCTCCCAAGAACTTAGCTACCCATAGAAGAGAAATCTCTTTCCGGAGCATACACTAAAATTAACCCTTTCCTTAGAGAGTATTTGGCATCTGCTTTGTAGAGTTGATTTTCTGTTTTTAAAGAGAAAAGTCTTATTGTTACCATTGTTGTATGTATGCGAAAGCCACTGTGGTCCTCCTCAGACAGCTGCTGCCATCACAGGATGATTGAGGTTGGAAGGGACCTCTGGAGGTCATCTAGACCAAAACCCCTCCTCAAGCAGAGTTACCTAGAGCATGTTGCCCAGAACCACGTCCAGGTGGGTTTTGGATGTCTCCAGATGGAGACTTCACAGCCCCTTTGGGCAACCTTTTCCAGTGTTTGACTGCCTTCACAGTAAAGTGTTTTCAAATGTCCAGATGGAATTTCATGTGTTTCAGTTTGTGCCCATTGCCTCATCCTGTCAGTGGGCGCTGCTGGGAAGAGTTTGGCTCCCTCTTCGTAGTTCCCTTCCAGCAGGTGTTTTTATACAGTGTACTTCTAGGAAAGATTAAAATATGTGTCTTTTAAATAGGGTGATAGATTATGTATCCTCCCCTCTTTTTGCACTGCAATAAAGTTAGTCTAAAACAAATTTTCCCAGGGTCAAATTTTTAGTTAAAGTGTCTTTACATCTGTAGTGGCTTCATTGCAATAATGTAGTAATGTACATAATATGATTGCAAGTTTGTAGATGAATTGTATTTTTACATGAAATGTTCCTGTTGGCTAGCAATATGGATTGACTGGAACTGCTGGTTAATAATAGCATTTTGAAATTCAGCACCATTTCATTTTGGGTCTAGAATCTGATTGCTGCTCCTGCTACATCAGAACAGGCTGTTGATTTGCTAGTTTAACAAACATCTGCAGCTTGGTTTAGTTGATTCCATCTGTCAGATGCTAAATGATATTACTTCTGATTCACGTTTATTCAGACACAGTCTATGCAAAATAGTTGATACCACTTGCAGCTAATCATTTCTGTCAACTCAAAGCCGATCAGATTTTTTTTCTTTACTCAGTTTAATCCACAATTCATTTGTGAACATAGCCCAGTTTAATGGTTGTCTGCACCAGCATGACTGGAAAGTGTTTTACAGCCATGCTCTCTTGCATCATTTATTGATGAGGAGGGTTTTATAGCTACAGAGCTCTGTAGTCACAGTGCCTTCTTTGTTCACTGTTTCATATGTAAGATATGCAATGAAATAGTTACCCCATCCAAAAAGGTCAATTTGAAGAAATCACACACTCTCTAACATGCATCACTCATCAATAGGTGGCTGAGCGTTTCAGTGCAAAGACCTGCTGCATTGGATTTGCAAAGATATTAATATACTGTGTAAGAGACCACGTGGAGGTAGGGAAGGGATAACAATATTTCTTCTGTTGGATTTGTTATCATTAAGGGAAATGATTGAATTATGCACTAAAAGTCTTTGTAGTAGTGTGAACCTCTTCCAAGGACTCTAAATCCTTTAGAAAGGCTAGCCTTAAGCTGGTACCTGACCCTATGAAAATACTAACCCTGTTCAAATTGATATTCAAAATGATCAGATTGGTGATTTTTTGGTTGGTTGGTTGGTTTGCTGTTTTTGTTGTTGTTGTTGTTGTTATGGCTAGGGAAGTAACTTTTTATCAAGTTGTGGGTTCGGGGAATGTTTACATTGCACCTTGTGTTTGGCTGCCTTCATCATTCATAGAGTGAAGAAAACTACAAATTTGTTTTCCAAGAGCATTTAAAACTTGCTAGAAAGTAAATCACCACGAGGAGTTTTTTTGTGTGCATCAACTAAGAGAGGGACAGATTTAAAAAACAAAAATCAACCCCCCCCTCAAAAAACACAAAAAGATTTAAAAGATAGTTCTAAATATTAAATCCAATAGGCTACAATAACGTAAAACAAAGAATCTGTTAGCTGGCACACTTAATTATGTGTATGACTAACGACATTTCAGGAGATTACCAGGAAAGAAAACTAAATTCCAGTATTCTTGGCATTCCTTAGTTTTTGCTCTCTTTTATAGATATTATTGAACAATCAAAATCCAATTTCAGCTCTTTACTGAGTTTCATCTGTAGCTTCTTAGAGTTACAACATCTCTATGTCAAATGCAGGATTTCATTTTAAGAACTTTTAATGGAATTTTTGTGTGTGGAATATTTCTAAAAATTAACAGTTTGGGGAGGAAAAAACAGTCAAATGTAAGGTGAAGGAACTTTTATGTTTATATTTAATGTTTCTTGACTATCTAATTTTCTTATTTACTAGTACAGTGAAATCTTGCTACATTCTCAAGTCTGTGCATCAGCAGCAAGAGGTAGGGTCTGTCACAGCAGATGTCTGAGGAAAGAAATCATTTCAAGATCAGCAGCGCAGAGACAGACTAAGGAAGAAGAGAATTACTTGTGGCTCTTCTTGAAGGGAATTTAGCAAAGCTAAGGAAGTTTGTCGAACAGAAAACAGGAATAATGAGGAACAAAGACATATCTATTGTTGTGCCCTTCCTATTGCGTTTCCTGTCTCCCCACAAAAGCTTAATCCTTTCCCTGACATTCCCCTTGAAAATATCCACTTGAGTCTCGAGAGACACCATACTACTTCTCCTAAGTAGAGTGGTCTGTGTAATCGATTCCAGTTCAGCTGCTGAATTTAAAAAAGAATAAAAACAAAACACACATTGAATAGAACTCAAATTAATTCCTTTTCTAAACTAGAATGAAAAATATATTTTCAGTGTTATGTTGCAGTGAACTTAAAATATATATATTTATATATATATGTATAAAAATAAGAATATTTCCAAGACAAGTGCCTGAGTTGCTCAGCTGATGTCAGTAACGCCTTTCGTTCCTCCAGTGTGTTCAGAACTGTGAAGGATGATTGTGGCAATGAATGCTTGGCCCTATTCTAGGTCATTTTGAATAGGGAATAATCTGAGACTTGTGAATCCTGAACTACCTTATAGGTGGGTCTTGAGCGGCCTATCTGAAAGGTTTAGTCTGAGTTCAGGAAAGGGAGGGAGGAAGTTCAATGCATAGCAGTTTGACTGCCCCAAGTACTTTTCTGAACCACTAGGAAAATTACAACCACTTTGTATTTTTGCAATTAACACTTTGAAATTCTGAGATTGAGAAACTGGAGTCAAAATAAGTTTAAAGAATAAAGAACCTTGAAGGGCTGAAGCTGTCCATTTTTGAAAAATAAATTTCTATGCCAGAAAAGTGCAAGATAAGTTTCACAGAACCTGCAGAGCTCTTCTGGCATTGAAACATAGTACAGATTTCTAGCTTATTTCATATTTGCATCAGTCAACAAGGTTAAAACACGAGCTCTACCTTGCTATGGAATCAGGCATCACATACTTGTGTCCAAAATTCACCTAATGTCATACACTTTGTCTGTCTAGACAGTAGGGTATATATCAACTTTAGCAGTATGTCTCTTTTCCCTGTGTTCATGGTGAATAGGTGGCCTTCCTGTTGACCTTTTAAAAACAAGGGAGATCACATCTCTGCAAAAGGGGTTGAAGTAATACCTGCTTAGAAGAAAAAGACCCTGACAGAACTGTTGCAGAAGATGCGTTTAAAGAGTGTGGAACGATCTGCATAGGCTTCGCCTTACAGCCAGCCAGGCCCAGGCCAACCCCTGGGCTGCCCCTAGGCCTCCTGGCACTTCTGGTGCCAGGGGAAGATACTGATGCAGAGTGGAAAACAAAAAATAGAGTGGAAATCTGTTTTCTATCAATACAAAGCTACTCCTGGTCATCCCTAGTACTTAAAAGGCACCAATATTAAAAACGTGTAGAGGAGTGAAAAATAGTGGGGTGAGAGATTCTGAGTGGGCTGCCTCTGGTCTCTTGAGGTCCTGCTGTTTTGAAGCACTAGTTTGGCAGTTCCTTCTTCTCTTTCCCAGTCTTTGAACTTGTTCAAAATGGAGCTCAACCTTCAAATGAGATCAGAGGGAAAGCAGTTTGGAACATGTAATTTTCATCTATCTTTACTGATCTTCAAACTTGCTTCTCAGAAATGTCAGTGAGTGGAGCAGAGCACTGGTCAGACAAAGGCATGATGAGAAGAGAGATGTCCTGGACATGTCTGTTTTCTTCTCTTCCGTTGTCATGCTGCTTGGCTTTGGGAAAAATCAATTCCCTGTTGCTTGTTTTCCCTTACATAAAACAGGAGGAAATAAATTTTACAGTGGATGTTGATTGCTTTCAAATTTTGTTGTGTTGCAGAAGAGCTAGTCAGTGTATCGTTGACTGCGTGGTTACTGCTGAAACTGTAATAATCTTTCTTCCTCTGTGTCAGTTTGGGACACAGGAAAAATACCTGGTTTCCTCATTTTTCGTAGCTGTCCTCATCAGCCAGGACCTCAGGCCACCGATGTCATGTCGCAGATGCTAGATCAGATAATAGATCAGATTAAGGGGTGATGAAGTACCAGAGCCTCATGCAAGCATCCCACTGTGCTCTTGAAACTGGAATTTCATTCCTGGTAATGATCTATATGGCCTTGCATTTACCTTAGAAAAATAATTTTGGAGAGAGAGAGAGAGAGAAAGATTTGGAAAGAAGGGAGGTAATGCTAATATTAAATTCACACTAACATTTAGTGCTCAATACGTCACTGAAGGCCTAATGGTGTTTAATATATGGATTCTTCAAAGTAGTGGATGTGTAATTCTCTGAAGATGTTTTATAAACTATGAGAGGAAAAGGTACAATTGTTCACAAATGTTTTCACTGAGATTGTTTTAAAGTCAGTTAAGATTGCCTTTGAGAGTAGAGTTGCACTAAAAAGAGAGAGGAGAGATGGAAAAAGGAAACCCCAGAACAGGGTCCTGCTCAGTCTAGAGTTTCAGGAGAAAGAGGAAAAGGTCTAGTTATCCAGAGCCAGATGCATTGTTAAAAGTTCATACTATCACTTTGACATTTAGAGTAGGACTCAGTGTCTTTGTAAATTCCTCTTCGTATTACCAGTGTAGGTCTCTGAGCTCAGACTGTTTCACAAACCATAACATTTTTTAGTGAGTGATTGATCTGTATTATGTGTCCTAGCCATCAGAAGAATCTTGGGATGTTGCTTGTATAAACTGTAATACAATCTGATCCTGGGCATTTAGTTACAGACTTTCATAGACCTATTGGCGATACTCAATCCTCCTGGATTTGGGAATAGGGCTTATCTGATACCTTAAAAAAAAAAAAAAAAGAAAGAAAGGAAAAAAAAAAACAACTCTAATTTTCTCTGTTACCCACTTAAATAACTCAACACATCTGGTAACACTGTAGGATCATTGTCCTTTCAGTTCCTCTGCAGCTCATATTGCTACAATATTTCTTAGGTATCTAGTTTCCTAAAGGGCAATGTGATTTTTTTTTTAGGCTGTTTTTATAGGTCTTGCAAATTAACCCATATGCATTGCAAGAAAAAACATGACTTTTAATCAGCAGCATTTCTAAAGTTAGCGCTTGCTCTGTGTGTATGAATATGTATATGAACTAGTGTTTAAAAAAAAAAAAAACAAAACCCAACACAGTCTTTCTGCTAGTACTCAAAACTAGCATACAAATGTGTTTTTATTATCAAATAAAGTCTGCCTAAATGTTAAAACATCTTTCTGTTAGGGGTGTTATCATTTGACTTCTTGTCTTCAGTTACAAGAACGATAAAAATTGAAACTAAATCTTTTAATTCAATAAGAACTAGGCTGAATTTAGGAAACAAAAAAGGGAATCAGATATAGAATCATATGCATGGGAAATCAAGCATTCAAGAAATTAAAACTTTGCGAGCAACTACAGGGGTAGCCTTAAGGTGTGCTTATTTGAAATGCCTGCATTTAATTTTACAACAAATCTGTGTATTTTGTTCCAATTAAGACAGTTCATGTGCACGACTCTAAATTGTACAGTAGTTCCAGGGAGACCAGGGAATGCTTGTTTTACATTCTGGATCAAGTTCAGATTTTTAGGCTTCACTTGAATAAAATAAAAAGTCTGAACCGTGAAGATAATACAGATTGATAAATCTGATTTAAACATTCCCGTGTTGCAGACTTCCAGTGTATGTGGTACAGCTGAGCCTCAGGCCATGTACTGAATACATCCACAGAGCATTCCCAGGACACCCGAATACCAAATGATCACATTTGAAAGGTTACCTTTCTATGGATTCTGACTTTTCTGTATTAGCCATGAAGATTAGAATTTTAACAGCTCCCAATGAGAGGTATTGTGAAGTATTTACTTGGCAGGGGAGAAAAACAAAACAAAAGAAAGCCCAGATGAGGTACTGTCTCTTATTCATGAACTGGGATTTATTAGTTCTGTGAATGTCCTTGTGAGAATACACTCCATAGTTCACACTTAATATAAATTAAAATTTTGTTTTTAACCTTAAAAGTTTGATAGAAGAATTACTGTAGTAGAGGTTTTAGTAGGGGGACAGGATCACGCTTGTGCAGAATATATCCTCATAAATCCTACAGTCCTTCATATCTAGCTTTCTGCAAGGCAAGTTGTGAACTATTTATCTCTCTGGAAATCTGGCAGTAGCTTTCTTTAATAATCACCAAATTTACTAATAAAGATGTAAGTTGTCTTCTTCATTTTCTTTTACAGGTTGTGGAACTCATATCAAGTGCTATTGGTGACTTAGTTCAAGGTATATACTATGAAAACTCAAAATCATCTGAGGTAAGAATTTCAGTAGTTTTACATACCCATCAAGTTTGGTGATATTAATGTGTGACTGTAGTAAATGTGGTGATTTTCTCATCCCTTTTAAGAGGAAGAGAATTAACTGCAGTCCTAGTGAGTTCTAGCAGTAATGCCATTATGACACCTGTGAACTCTGGACTTCTAGAAATGCTCAAAGAGGGGCTATTTGGTGTCCATGAGTGCTTAATAAAATAGCGTTAGGTGTCATTACCAGAAGCTGTAAATATGTCTTACTGTGGGTTTTCTAAACACTTGCAGAGACTTCTAGTCAGGGTTCTGTTAGAGGAATGTATTATAATGTCAGCATCATTAATATGTGAATGTTAAATCTCTCATTTCCAAACTATTTTGCCCAAAGATTTGTACAAAATGCTTCATCCCATATTTACATGAGGTCCCTTCTTCTTTAGTCTTTACCTTTTGATAGCTTAAACATCAGTTTTGCTCTGAGGACATAGGAACGTACTGCACTCTTCTCCACTGAAAATCATGTGCATGTAATACAGAGTCAGGGTGGGCAAAGACAGTGGCTGTCAGTGTTTCACAATGAAGAATTATGTATTTCTTCAAGGGCAATTAATGGATGTACTGTGTTATTGGTTTAATTTTTGGTGTGGCAAAAGCTGTAATAGATATTGATCAAATTGGATCCAGGTATTTTTGTTTTTAGTAGAATATTTAAGGAAATCTTTAGAGTTACTTCTTGAAGTAATATTGCTTGGGCAGGATGTTGAAGCAAAACTGAGTTTCATTTTTTATGACTGTATCTTAATGTGTCCAAAAAATTGATAATTTAAAGTTCTCATAACCTCTGCAGAGCTTAAAATAGCAAGTTTTCACAGCATAGCAATGATCAGCAGTGTGTGTATGTGAATATGTATCTTAAAATCCACTGAGGTGGATTTTATTTCTAGTGATGCTTCCTCATGTGCCTAGTTTGCCTCAGAGGCCTGTATCTTAACGTTCAGTATGTGAGATGGCTTGAAGATTGCAGAAGTTATGAATACACTTGTATTCGCTGTGTATGTAGCTTGCAGCTCTGTTTTACAATTGCTGTGTTGCAGTATGAATCATAGAATCATAGCATATCCCGTGTTGGAAGGGACCCACAGGGATCATCGAGTCCAACTCCTGGCTCCACACAGGTCTACCCAAAAATTCAGACCATATGACTAAGTGCACAGTCCAAACGCTTCTTGAATTCTGGAAGGCTTGGTGCTGGGACTGCATCCCTGGGGAGCCTGTTCCAGTGTGCGACCACCCTCTCAGTGAAGAACCTCTTCCTGATGTCCAGCCTGAACCTTCCCTGCTGCAGCGTGATGCCATTCCCTCAGGTCCTATCACTGGTCACTAAAGAGAATAGATCAGCGCCTACCCCTCCACTCTCCCTCGTGAGGAAGCTGTAGACCGTGATGAGGTCCCCCCTCAGCCTCCTCTTTTCCAGGCTGAACAGGCCAAGTGATATCAGCCGCTCCTCATACGTCTTCCCCTCTAGGCCCTTCACCATCTTAGTAGCCAAGGAAAGGTTGGACCTGGTGCGCAGGGACATGGTTTAGTGGATGACATTGGTAGTAGGGTGATGGTTGGACCAGATGATCTTGGAGGTCTTTTCCAACCTTAATGTTTCTATGATTCTATGTTACACTGATGAGAGGCTAGAGCCTGAGCTGGAAAACGTCATGTGGAACAAGGTAGATAAGGCTGAAATTTGCCGTGTCCTGCAGTTTTGCCACCTAACCTAACCCATAAAAGTAGCCTAAAAGAAAGCTGGAGAGGGACTCTTATCAGGGAGTGTAGCGATGGAACAAGGAATAATGGCTTTGAACAAATGGAGGGGAGATTTAGATTAGACGTGATGTGAGGAAGAAATTCTTCACTCAGAGCAGAAAGTGCACGTGGGAATTAGGGCTGAAGATGCACCTTGCTTCTGTTCTTTTACATAAAGAATAGAATGAAATTACCTAAAAACTAGTGTTAAAAATAAACCCAGGGCACAGGATGGGAGGTGGAGGGCAGTCCCTGTGGCCAAGGGGCAGCCTTTCTCTCTGGCAAGTCAAAAGGCCTGGGGGAGCCAGCCCCCAAAAAGGGGCCCTCATTCCCCCCAGCCCTCCTCCTCCTTCCACGTGAGGGCATCTTCCAGGCCGCTCCCAACACAGCCACCTTTGGCCACGCAAGGGCCACTCCGTCACAGAGGCTTGCTGAAGTCACAGTGGCCACCACTGCCCCGAGCCCTATAAAGCAGGACCCCCGCAGCTGGCCCACCACTCGCTGAGCTTCTAGGTGCTCTGACTGCCAGCTTGTGCGGCAGGAAGAAGACCCAAAGCAGCAAGGCGAGCGGCAGCCCTTTTCGGTGTGAGGACAGCGATGCAGTCCAAGGAAGCACCAAGAATGAAGGCAGCTAACGAGAAGTGTCATGGGCAGAGAGATTGCGCCTGTGGCACAACAGACACCAGTGCCCGAGGTACCTCTGGCGCACAGTCCATGGACACTTACAGGCGGTACCACCGGTACCGCAGCAACGCGGGGAACAGGCTGTCCCCTCAGCCATCCAGCGACAGGGGGCCTGGGCCTAACCATTGGCGTAGTGGTGGTGTGGGGCGAAGGCGGGAGTGTCAGCTGGACAGCCGCGTGGAGCAGAGGCCTGCCCGTAGTCCAGAACACAGCGTGGCTGTAAACAAAGACAGCAGCATCGGACCCACAAATGGCAATCAACTGGACAGTGGCGTGGGACCTAGGGGTGGAAGTGGACGAGCCCCTGGTTTGGCACCCTGGCCTGAAAACATTCTGGACAGAAGGCATCCCGTTTGGGCAGTCCCGGGCAAGGACTGGCTTGTCCTCCTGCCAAACACTGTGGAGCCCATGGAGTCGGATCCACCAGCAGATGTGGAGGAACTGATGGAAGTGGATCCACCTCGGCCAGATCAGACCTGGGACTACCGCGGCGCGTCTTTGCTCTCTGCCATCAGAGCCCACCAACAGCGTCGCAGGAGTGCCCGGCCAGCCCCCTACTCATCGTCGCACAGGCTCCATCCCAAGCATTAGCTTGGAGCCCCCAAACACCACGGACATCCCGCGGGCTTACCTGCAAGATGTCCCGGCAATAAAGAACTCTGTTGCCAATTCTCAGGGGTTGTGTGAGTGCTTCTTTCCCATCCCCCAGCACTTGTGCCAGAGGTGGCATCCCTTCTGCACAGAGCCTCGAGGAAGAGCACAAGAGAGGACCCAGCTCCCTTCGGGCTGCTGCGCTGGGGTGACAGGAGGAGTCCGCGAGGGCCACCATGCACCTCTAACATTTGTGCAAATAGTAGACTGAGGGGTGAAAATAGGAGTGTGTAAGCAATTATAGGTGTCTAATTTCTTATCCTAGGAGTGAGTTTCTCTAGCTGAATAATTGGTAATGACAGACGTGGAGAAGGCCGAGGTACTCAACAACTTCTTTGCCTCCGTCTGCACTGGTAGACGGGCTTCCCAAGTCTTTCATTTCCCTGAACCCGCAGATGGAGGCTGGGGGATCAAAGTCCCACCCACTGTAAGTGAAGAGCAGGTTCGAGACCACCTGATGAATCTAAACAGGCACAGGTCTGTGGGACCTGATGACATGAATCCAGGGTCCAGAGGGAACTGGCTGATGTAGCTGCCAAGCCTCTCTCCATCATAGTTGAAAAGTCCTGGCAGTTGGATGATGTCAGTGGTGAGTGGAAAAAGGGAAACGTTTTGTCCCTACTCTTCAACAATTAAAACAAAGAATTGAACAAAGAGCACTACTCTTCAGCAACTAAAACCCTCAGCCTCGTCTTTTCCAGGCTGAACAGGCCAAGTGATCTCAGCCGCTCCTCATACATCTTCCATGCATATGTCTTGCACGTATGCAGCAAGGTAAATTAAGAACTCAGTCGAAGCTCTCATCTCATGGGTTACAACCACAGTAGATACCTGTATTGATGGCTGTACACCTGCCAAAACCACAGTGGGCAAGAAGAGCATCGGGCTGTGGATATGCCACCAGCTTAATCACGTCTGGGCCATGAAGAGTGTTACTTAAAACAAAGGCATATTACTTCAACCAACCTTGCTTCAGCATATCCATCTTTTGGTTGAAATCAGTTAGGTAGGGAGTAGTCACATTGGTCAGCTGAGCTCTTCCCTCTGACGAGGTGAAGACTTGTAGCAGGAGAGCAGTGATGGCACTTTCGGGAGATAGATGGGGCCATGGGCTGGCCAGGCAACCAGGCTGCAGGCAGGGGATGCTGTGCTCGGAGCTCTTGAGCACTTTGCAGTGCTCCTGCACCTCCTGTTTTTAAACCAAGAATAAGCAGAACTTCAGCCTTTGGTGGTGCTGACAAGGACTGTGCTTGTGGCTAAATGGTAAAATATCTGGCATCTTTGAAATTTTTGCAAGGAACGTTTAAAACTGTATTTCCCATATTCACACAGGCTTCTAAATACAACTAAACTCTAGATACATCAGATTTAAAAAATAGCAACTGCTTGTCTGTGGGTTGAAGTAAAACTCTACTAGTTCATCTCAGCAATGAGACTATTTTATTTTAACAATGGGTCCTGTATAAACGAGAAATGGTGTAGACTCTTTGGGCTCTTGCCATTGCTGAAGGTTTTAGTCTTCTTTTTCTTCATTTGGCAAAGTGCTGAGCTGACGGTCCTGACAGGGAATAATTATATCATCTTAGAGTAGCTAGAAAATAATTATTTTCTATTGCATTACTGAACCACTCCATGTGTAGATTGTAGGGGAAGTGTGAGATATGCTAAGCACAGCTGCATGATATTTACCCTACCCTGGCCCGCTTACAAATACAAAAGGCTTGTTTTGTTTCAGTGACTTTTTCCATCTAACACAAGATGAAAAGTACAGTACACCCTTCCTAAGAGGAGCCCAGTTAATTCAAAACACAATTAGTGTGATGGCATAGTAGGTACTGAAAATTACATTGACAGTGTCTGAAGTTTAGTCTTTATAATAGATTATATGTGGCCTGATGAGACCCAGAACAAACAACTGTGGTGTCTATTTCATTTTATTTTGATCCTGTCCTTTGAGAAATGTAGTTCCCTGTTGTATATTAGACGTATCCCTGCTGCTTTCCTCACACTGTTCTGCTGAGGCAGTGTCCCTTTCATGTGCTGAATATCTCTTTAGCAAAGATTGCAAAATGGACTAAGTCAGCTATTAGCCTTATTTGTATCTTCTGTGCCTCTTCCTTCCATCACTAACTGCAATTTGACCAAAACCAAAATCTGAACTATGTTTCCTGGAGGTAAGACAAATGCTTTAATTTACTCTGCAACTAAGTCTCAAATGTCAAGCTTGCTTTCCTTTTAGCAGTAGGGCATAGGAATGTTATGATGGCGTTTTCTTTGCTGGGAATTCTTAAATTTAGAAAAGCAGAAGGATATCTTCTCACCTTTTTTTTTTCCTTTTTTTTTAGGCAGGAAAGTTGTGCTTCATATGTTAAATATGCCTTTAATACAGTTGTTATCAAGGTTCTGAGTAGCATAAAATAGTATAATTTCTTAATTTCTTGTTTAGCACTGGGTTGTTTGAGCTTTGCTAGATGTCTATCTAGATGGTTTTATCTTTTACATTAGACAAGAATAACTCAGCAAAATTCACCTTTCTTTTCTTTTATTCTTTCTTCTATTCTTTCATTATTTTCTTTCATTTCTTTTATTTCACATTTCTTTTATGAGACCCTAAGTCCATGTTTACCCGATAGCTTATTTTCAGTTTGTTTCATTTAGATGACTCTGTAAGAAAATTGAAAGGATCCTTTGACCTGACAGGACTGACCTTATTTACTCCTGAAGATGTGTAACGGGTATAATCATTTGACAGCTCTCATTACCACTTTTCTCTCCATAAAACTACATGCAGTCCTACAGCCATCTCGTTGTAGTATGTTCTGTTCAGTCATTCTTCATTGTGTCTGTATAATGAGTCATTAAATCTGTGTAAAGTGGGGGAAAATAAAGATGAAATATTTAGCTTTTCATCTGTATTTGCCGTGAGAATCCAAGCTATAAAGTGTAGGCTTCGGTTGCGAAGAGAGCTTGAAGGTTAGGGCCACCACTCATGTTCAAAGTAGCAAATAGCTGTTGTGGTCTAAGACACTGCATTAGTGGATTAAGCTAATATTCTGGCATGTAACCTGGAGCAGAAAGGGGCGATGTGATGAACCTTTGCAGCTTTGTGAGCCAAGTCCTACCTCAGAACCCAAAATTCTTTGAGTAAAGGACGATTCTGGTTCCCATCTGCCTCTCCTACATCTAGGTCTGATTTGGAAATAAAAATGTATGCCTTTAGTGAGTGCAAAGCTGTCTTATCAGGCCCTCAGTTGTGATCACAATATCTATTTTTAATAGAAAAAAACATTGCCACTGTGTCTCTGTTTCCTACTTTTAGAAGACTGAAGGCTTCCAAAATATTTGCTGTCTCACCTTCTGTCTTAATATCCCAGATCAGTTAACAAATACTAACGAATAATACTTTGAAGTCTCTATCCTTTCACATAAAGGGGAAGAGCAATATGTGGAAGCTCAAAGCAGCAGAATCGAGAGCAGAACTTGTGTGTTGGCTCTTGTGTGTCACCTGGCAGACCATTCTTGCAGTCTCGAAGCATTACGGATTTTCATGGGAATCGGCAGTGTTCCTTTTTTTCTCACCTCCAGAGTATTCTAGCTGATGCTAGATGTGCGTTACCAAAACTCATTTTTAGTGTCAGAATGAGACTGTTATATAATACTACTTCGGATATGTTCTTCTGATGGCTAGAGGAGCTGCTACGTATTTTGGAAATTTTCAGTGTAATTGTTTGAAAATTGGGTAGAATTCGTATGTAAAACAAGTAAGGAAAAGAAATATATTAGTGGCAAGTACTCATTGTACCAAATAGAGAATTAACAGGTATTTGTTTTAGAGTAATAGAATTTTAAAAATGAAAAGAAATTTACTTTCCTGCAGAGCCATTCTTCCATGTTTGGTCACCAGTCCTGCTTTGAGGAATAATGTTTTGGGATCCTGCGTATGTTCATCAGCTGCACTGCTATGAGTCTGTCTTAGCAAATCCATTACTTACTATAAATTTTACCATAGAAGGTAAATCAATTTAATTTTGAGTAATGTAAATGACCTTTTAGCAGGGAAGCAGTCAGAGCTCTTCTTTAAAAAATATCTCTGTTGCAAGACAAAAGGGAATGATAAAATACAGAATCTGAGTAAAGAGCATCTGTGAAGAGTAGGTAAACGTGTCGGGGGAGAGGGTGGGTAGAAATCATAGCTAGAAACAAGGCCAATGCTATTTGTTTACTGCTTTGTTCTTTAGATACTAAGCTTTTCCAGAGTGATTTTAAACTAACAGATGTGGATATTTTAATTTATTATGATTTTTCAATTTATTTTTTTTACTTCCTTCACAGTAAAAGTATTAGGTAGTCAGTGACATGCTTTATTGACCAATTTGCAGAATCCCTTCTTCCTCCAAAACCACTGAAGACATGTATTAACAGACCAATAAAACACGTCCTGTGATGTTCAGCAAGCAGGAATACATCTGTTTAAAGCTTACAAGAAACACGTGCAAGATGTTTTGCAGAGTCTTGCTATAGAGAGACTCATAACTGTATTGGGCTTATTTATGTAAAATGGAAATTCTTGAACTATCTAATTTAAAACCTTTAAATGCTAAAACGATTTCACAGTATTTCTCTGTATTTATGTGGATTCTTTGCCCACGGAAAATTGAACTAAAGTTTGATATATAAGTGGTTCAGACATTTCGATCATTTTGTGCAACAGCAGATGGCTTAGAAAGAGCTGCCATGGTATTAAAATAAAGCTTCCCTTCATACAAACTATATCTGAAGTGAAAAGTCCTTTGACTTCTACTCCTTCCTGTTTTTGCAAATGATTTTGTGCGCTTCTAAGATAGAGTTTTCATTCATGTTTTCCTGAATTATGTTTTCAGCTGAACTGTGTATAAGCATCTTCTCTGGTGTGACAAATCAAACTGAGTTATTGTAAGTGCCACTTTTACACTAGGGATGCATTTTACTGTAACTACTAAAAGCTGCTCTTCCTGATGGTTATGATCACATATTTTGTCCCGTGATTTCATTTTCTGAGAGGTCTTTCTGTTTCCTGTTGCTTGGGATGATTGTTTCAGACCGGATTTAAATTATAGTAATAGCTTAACAGAAAAACCTCAACTAGCCAATTTCTTTCTCACAAAGCAGTAACTGACCTTGACGTTAATAAAAGTGGGAGCACCCTCAGCTGTTCCTAATTTCCCATTTGCAGTTACTGCTTTGAAAAATTCATTTTTAAAACACTGATTCTTGAAGTTTTCAAATTGTGAGTGATTTGTCAAAACGTGTATGCAAGAAAAGCAAAGACCTGCTATTAGACCCTTGAGGACCATTTCAGTTGAGCATAACTCACACAGAAGTAGTGATTGACCAAGGTGGGTTCAAATATTTTCACCGTACTCCCATGCCAGCATTCCCCAAACTGTATCTGGACCTGGAATTGGCTGCTTTCTTTGGGAGATGCTGAGGGATTTGTCTCTTCACCCAGCTTCTGCTACCCAAGCAGCAGGAGAGTTGGTTGGGATCTAGACCCATTTCTTGGGGGCAGAACTTTTTAATGAGGTCAGCCTGTAGGCATTAGTTAATCAAATGTCTGAGCACTGTCAACTACAGCCAGAATTGATTTTGGTGAGTTTAAAAGTTTAAAAGGCTTTTACTTGGAGTGGAAGACTCGCTAGGAATCTTTTGGGCTAGCTGATATCTACTGTCATCTTTATCATTGGAAATATCTCCTGTTGACTAAAAAATAAATAAAAAATATAAAACAGTGAAAAAATTCTATAAAAATAACAAGCATCACCAGTACTTCAGTTTTCTCAGACTTTGGAATCTAGAACTAGTTTCTTTTTTCCCTTAAAGTTTTAAAGTAATGTTTAGCTATTTCTTTACCTAACCTGTAAGAATGCAGTGTCCTTTTTGGACAGTGGTATAACATGAGAGTTATCTTTGGGAAAACATGGCATTTAGTTTGTCGGAAATTTTTGCTGAAGAAAGGTTGTGTCTGCTCTTGACCTCTTAACAAGCAGAAGCTTTAGAGGTATGTGGTCATAAGACTTTCTGTGATTAAAATCAGCTATATTTTGGTGTGCAAGCTCATATGCTAAAGCAGATCCATATGGACACGATTCATTTTTAGTCCTTGCTTCTTTCTGTACCCACGGATTCACAATAGCTATGTTTTTAAGACTAATACTGTATCTTATAATGTCTCAATTTTTTGTAATTTTTTGAAGCTAGATGTCTGTTTTAGATGCTTGAAGCTTACATGATGCTCATGGAGCGGACAGTAGCTTGTTATGCCATCACTTTCAATCATGTGATGAAATTTCAACTTGTTTAAAAAGGATATATTTTTGTAATATATCATGGAATTAATTTCGTTGTGTACATCTAGTTTGAATGACTGTTTAAGCTGCTTCAGTTCCTGCAGTTGATATTTGATAATGTCTGCGTTTCAGTTACTGTTCAAAGGTTCAGGAAGGCTAAAATTTTCAAGTTGAAGGTGTTTGGAAAGCCTTTCAACTTAATAAATTATGTCAGGTTACCTTTCTAGAGCATTTTTGTCTTGGCTGGATTTAAAACAAGTAATTATAAAAATCACTGCCAATTTCTAGTATCATCCAGAAAATTTTAGTAAATTCTGTTTTTTTCTAAGAGCAGATTGGTTGTTAAGGAAAAGATTATGTTGCGTCTTCCAAGAGCTCCTGATTTTAAATTTAAAATAAATTGATCTATATCTAAGTGGAAAAAAAAGCAGCTCAATACATAGGAAACTACTTGAATTAAATGCTCATTTTGACATTTTGCCAGTCATGGGAATTTGTACATGCTCTGGGCTGAGTTAAGATATTAAAACAAAAATACTACAGTAAAATGAAACACGAGGAAAGTTCGGGCTTGACTTTGTAAGTTATCACATGCATAATAGCAAACATGTGGTTTCTCTGTTCTTCCCCTTCCTTGTATAAGTTAATAGTGTGTCTGAAAGCAACGGCATTTTGATACAGCACTGTGTTACTTGGCATTGCAGAATCCTCCTACTTTTTTCCATTAGTCTCAGATTATCCTCTCCCTTGTAACGCAGCACTTCTGGGTGATACCCATAAGGGAGGAAAATTAGACCTGTGCGGATGGATTCTATTTCATTTGTTACCAATTTCACGACAGATAATACCTTGTGAGAAAATTATAGGGTCACACAAAATTACTACTTACTCATTTCTGAGTAATTTAATTGACATCACGTTGAAGGAAAAGACTTGTTATATTGGAAGATTTTAAATTACTCTTTAAGAAAATGTTTTGTCTTAGTGTATGCTATAGATTTGACTGAACTGAGAAGTTACAATTTTTTTAAGATATAAATGCTTGAATTTTTTTCTGTAGTTTCTCATTACCGATTTTAGTTTTTTTCTAAGCAAAAGTCTGGTCTGGTCTTTTTTTCTCTCTTTTTTCCCCCCTCCTTTCTTTAGAGAATACCTGCAGGTGTGACAGTAGCGTGGGTATGTGGGAAAGATTTCAAGTCGTGTCTAGCTTTAAAGACACTTTAGTAAAATAGTAAAATGTTGATACAATTGGATTTGGGTTTGGGGGAAGAAACCTGGGTTCATGTTAACTAACACACATTTCCATTTTGTGGAAAGCAATTCACATTAATTTTTTGGATGCAGAGGATTTTCAGAAATGTTAAGCGTCTTTGACATGCCAGTCAAGGTGATAAAGTTCACTAGAGGCATCACTGAGATCTCGATCAGTCCTTTGGGAAAATGAATACCTGACATTTCTAAAGCAGGGCTGTATTTATTTATTTTTAAATACTTTCAGTCTTTCTTCATCCTTAATATGGGAGGGAAGAGATACGAATCCTCTATCACTGCCATTCATCTTTCCAATGAAGTTCTATAAGCATTTTTTATTCCTTTTGTGATTCATCTTTTTTTTTTTTAACTGCAAGGAAGAAATTACAGTGACCTCTCAAATGGCATCCCCTGTTCGTTTGGGGTTGCTGGTTCTTGATTACTGGCAAGGGGCTGAAATGCAGATCTACTTTGCTTTTTTCTTTTCTTTTTTTCTTTTCCTTCTTTTTTTCAGCCCATTACCTCCAGAGCAACCTAATTGACTGTTAATGTTCAAGGTATTGATACAGTCATTAAGAAAAGGATTTATGTGGAGTATATTGATAGTTCCACATATTTTGTGGGTTGTTCTTTTTGAGCAGAAAACTAAGAATTTGTTTGCTGGCATATTTATTCTTTCATATTTTTTTTTCTCTCCCCATCCCCAAAAGAGTGCCCTTCTCTTTGGCACCTTGGCACCCAGAGTTTTGTTACTCCCCATGTGTGGTGTTATCCTGTGCCACGCTGTTGACTTCCACAAGCTGACACAGTTGCAGTTTTGGTGTTTTCATTTTCACCTTCCTTTCATTTGCAGGAGAACTGTCTTACAGATGACATCGGAATATCTACGTGGAAGGAGCAGGTTTTCCTGTCACATAGTGCCTTGCTGGCAAAGAGCTGCCAGGCTGCAATGGAACTAGCAAAGCACAGCGCTGAGATTCAGGACATGGCATTTCAGTATGGAAAGCACATGTCTATGAGTCATAAGGTACACCTTTTTCTTTCATTCTGGGATCTTAAAAACGGAAAGACTTGTAAGATGTGTTGCTCCTGAGCTCTGTTCTGTAATAGCATTATGCCGGAGACCTTTGCCAGTAGGTCAGTGGTGTTGAGAGTTGTGGCTGCTGCCTGGTATGAATATGTTTGCAGAAACTGCTGGTATGAACAGTGCTTATGAACTGGCACAGTCACACTTCTAGCAATGTGGCTTGTTTCATTCAAGGCCCTGTTAAAGTCCCTCTAGCTCATCTGTCTTGTAGCAGCTTAAAACTTTGTCTTCTCTGCTCCTGTGATCTTCCTCAAACCACTATCCCGCTAACAGGAGCTGCATAAGGATGCAGATGTTGGGTTTCAGCTGCCACCATACAGGGTTTTGTACCTGTAAGTCTGCCTGCCTGCAGCAGCACATGAGGCTGAGGCAGGAGCTGCAGTGGCTGAAGGATACTTGTGTTCCCTTCTGACTAAACTGCTGTGGAGGCAACTTCAAGGAGGGGGTAGGTGATGGACAAGGAGGGAGGTAACTAGATGAGGACAGTAGCAGCCTAAACCTAAAGAAGAGCAGGCTGAGGGGAGGCCTCATGGCGGCCTGCAGCTCCCTCACGAGGGGAGCGGAGGGGCAGGCGCTGAGCTCTGCTCTCTGGGGACAGCGACGGGACCCGAGGGAACGGCATGGGGCTGGGACAGGGGAGGGTCAGGCTGGGGGTTAGGGAAAGGTTCTGCACCCAGAGGGTGGTCGGGCACTGGGACAGGCTCCCCAGGGCAGTGGTCACAGCACCGAGCCTCAGGCATAGTCTGATTTTTGGGTGGTCCTGTGTGGAGGCAGGAGTTGGACTTAGTGATCCAGTGAGCAGAAGGCTCTGTGTGAGGAGACCTCATTGCGGCCTTCCAGTACTTGAAGGGAGCGTATAAACAGGAGGGGAAACGCCTGTTTACATGTGTTGATATGATAGGACAAGGGGGAACGGTTTTAAACCTAAGATAGGGGAGATTTGGGTTAGATATTAGGAGGAAGTTTTTCTCTCAGAGGGTGGTGAGGCACTGGCACAGGCTGCCGAGAGAGGTTGTGGCTGCCCCATCCCTGGAGGCATTCAAGGCCAGGCTGGATGCGGCTCTGGGCAGCCTGCTCTAGTGGTTGGCAACCCTTCCCAGAGCAGGGGGGTTGAAACTAGATGATCTTTAAGGTCCTTTTCAACCCAGGCCATTCTATGATTCTGTGATCCTTGTGGGTCCCTTCCTGCTGGGGATATTCTCTGATTCTAAACCTCCGCAGCAGTAGGTTTTCCCAGAGAGGGCCTCTGACCTCCCTCATGCAGAGGTGAGACAGTGACTGGAAAACGGCTGTGCATGCTTAATTTTCCTTCTAGCACTCTCTTGAAGGTCACAGGCCTTGCACAGAGGTGTATCTGTGTTGGCATTTCAGCTCAGTCAGGAGTGCCCCACTTAGTGCACTTTTGTTTGAGTATCTCAGTGTCTTCTCTGTAAGCTGGGTTTTCTTCACTGGAGACTGGACTGAAAGGTGTTTTCCAGCAGTTGGAAGTCTTTCAGTCTACAGCTAGAGCTAGTCTAAAGCAAAACACAGTGTAGAAACTCAGGTCCTCAGTACTCTTGTTTTGCCCTACAGATCCACTCCTTCGGTATTGCACTACTTGCAAATACAGATGTAGGCTGAGATGGGCAAGCAGACCTCCCATCCACTTCTGCTCAGTTGATTTAGACAGTTTCTAGTTCCTCCAGGAAAACGAAGTGGTTTTCTAAAGTACAACTTTGCTGCCACAAAAGTACCACTGTATGCTATTACGAGGTACAACTCTGAATAAACTGCTTCTAGTGCAGACTGTAGCCATAATATTTTGTGCATGCTTTAATACTAATACTTTCACTATTGACTAATATAATTGTATATAAGGGATCACATGATTTTCATAGAAAGCTGCTAGCTGTGTAACGTTTCCTTTGTCAGAAAGCAGTTCATACTGCATCAACTTCCTCAGGTACTGAAAACTAGAATGTGTTACCTTCACAGATGAAAAAATGATCTTCTTTCCACCAAAGACTAGATCATTCTTTCCTTTATGTTTTTTCCACTTCCTTCCACCTAACAGTTCCCTACCTGGCTGTCCCACCACTTGCCCAGCTCTGCAAGCTGTTCTTCACATATTTCTTTGGAGGTACTCTACATACCTATCTTCACCACAGCTTTCTGCCACTGCAGTGCTTCTCCTTCTTCCTCTCCCTCCCCCAAACTTGAAGTGCAACTAAAAGACAAGTGTCAAAGCAGAAAATGGCAAGTAGGTATAGAATCAGGATATGGACTTCGAATTGGTGGAGGGATGTAAAAGTGTAGGCTGTTTCTGGAAACACAAGAAAGATGTTCTTCTCTTTCAGCTACATTCGGACCTTCAGCCATTTGTTAAAGAAAGTTCTAGTGACATCATGGCCTTCAGTTTGAACTGTGCTCCTGCAGTCCTTCATCAGGAATTCCTTGGAAGGGATGCATGGATTAAACAAATCAGAGAGGTAAATTAAAACGTTCTTTAGAATTTCATAGTTCTGCCATTTGTATCTCATTTCATTGCCTATGCTCTCAGTCTGTAGAGAAACCCAGAAACTGACAACAGACAAGACAATACAAAGGTTATTTCTGCTCTCTAACACTTCTCTTTCATGCTTTTGGGAGGGTAAAATCAAAGGAGCTGATAAATGAGCTCCGTTAAACTTCTGTGTGTCAGTGTAACAAGTGCATTCATTTGCAGGGAGCGTATGTCTGTTGCTCTCTACTTCTGCAAAGTCCCATGTCTTAGCTTAAAGCTACTTTCTGTCAGTGTAATGCAAAGAACTTTGTATTACGGTGGCCATAAGGTAGGTACACATTTCCTTCTGCCACCTTTGCTCTGGCAACAGTAATTTTCGATAGGGGGAGAAGACCTGGGGGGTTCAGCTTCATGACCACTACAAATTATTTGTGAGATCTAGCTGGCTGATGTCCTTAGTTTCATTTCTTTTATTTCAGCTGTCATTTTCTCTAATACTTAAAAGAGGAAGGGCATAAGTGTGTATCTGTTTTACATAACTATGTAGCACTGTGGGTTCAGGTCTATGAATAGCTTCCTGGGTGTAGAAATAAAACTCGATAACTGTACAAGAGAGCAGGGAGAGAAAGGGGGGAAGACACAAAAAAAATGGCCAAAATTAAGCATGCTGTTGTGTTTCTGCATCAATCAGACGTGTTTTGCCTGCCTAAACAGCTGTGATGTGTACTGTGGAAATTCCTGCTGTTGTTACACAGATTCTTCAGTAGAAAGTTTGCTGTCTTTGATAATAAGCTAGTTCTGTGCAAACGTATTTTTTTCAAGATGTGCTTGCTGATGGCTCCTTTCCTTCCTGGTTTGAAAGCAGAACTCTGCATCGCAGGGTGTGAAGTTTGAGCTTCTGCTAGTTCTGCGTTTATGATGGCCAGGTTGCAGCCTGCCTTCACATACCGCAAGCAAGAGGCGCAGTCTCTTCAGCAGTGAAATTTTGGGACTTACGTGCAGCATCTACAGCCTTGCAGGGGTGCAGTGTGTGTGTGTGTATGAATCATGAACCAAAATGAACTTTTTGTCATTTTGAAATTAGGGGAATTAAGGCCTGATAGTTTATAGCGTATGAAGAGAAATTTTGGAATTCTACCGTCTCAACACAAGGCTCATGTGTGAGTTGAATGTAAATGGATTTGGATGATTGCAGTTGGAGAATAATGGTATTACCACAGCACACTTCATAAAAGCTTTGAAACCATTTCCCATCTGCAGAATCTAGAGGAGGTTGCAGGATTCCAGGAGTGCCGTCTGTCTGCTTGCTAATTCTCATACCAAAAATGGGCATTGTAGAAACAATGAAGCAGTTCTTGCTGAAGGAAAAAAAAATAAAAGAAATGACATGCTCTACACAGAAGTATCTGCTAACTGCTACTTTAGCTAAATACAAAGTGGAACGTCTAGTCCAGGAGCCTTTCTTGGCTTCTAATGATTTAGAAGGGAAAATTACTTTTCATTAACTACCAGCTCTTTGAGATATCATCCGCAGTCACATTCACTCTGTGACATTCAAGACAGGCCAAGCACTCAAACCAGAGGCTTTGTCATGTTGGCAGATAACACCGTGCTCATAAGCCACCCTCTTCTGCAGTGTCATTGGTGTGGTATAAATAGGCAAAGCGTGCACAATATACTCTGTCCCTGTCAGACAGATATTTTTCTAGTAGCTGAGTTGTGTACTAGGCATATGGAAATCACATTATGAACCTGTAGTTACTGTTAAGTAATTTGGCTTTCTCCTTTGAATTGTTTGTCTGTACGAACATTCATATGACGGGTTCAAGGTAGCACCTTCTCATGGTAGCTTCCTCCTCCAGCAGGAAGGTCTTAGAGTTCAGGAAAGAGGACAGAGAGCTGTATTGTACCTGGTAGCCTCTGCAGTGCATACTGCTCAGAAAGCTTGTCTCCAGGACTCAGTGCCTTCATAAATGTCTTCATCAAGGATGCCTGCACTGCTGTGGAGCGCCCAGGACTTGTGTGGTTGTTTCACCACAGTTCCCTTACCAGAGGTCCAGATACAGGTGCTGCTGCCGTGGTAGCTTTTGAATGGAGGCAGCTGTATGCATCTTTCTGCTGCTGAGCTGGAGACCTTTTAAAAGCCCGCTTGTCACTTGATTTGGAAAGAGCAGAACGTGCCAGATACCCAGGTGTGGAAGGCTACATCAACGCTGAATATTTGTGTTTTGAGAAGATTAGCTTCTGATTTGGGTGGAATTCAGAGACTAACTTAAAAGGGACCTGGGATGTGTACAGAGGGAAGCCTTGTCATAGGAGGGGGAAAAAACAAAAAAAGCGTGGGTGTGCATATATGTGTGCACATGCACAAAGACATCTGCATGAATGAATGATCATCCGTAAAGACCAGAATCTCTCCTGTTCTTACTGAGTTCACCACCAAAATCCTCCCCCTTTTTGCATTTAAAACTAAAAAGCTTAATGAGCTGTTTGGTCAGGTGTCTATTTTAAAAGGAACACGGGTTGGAGTAGAGTCCTGAAATGAATATTAAAAAAAAAAAAAAAATCCAATCCTAAATGGTTCCTAGGAAATACTGCTGTAGACAAAGAAATGCTCATCTTCAGATAAACTAATAAAATAGTTGCTGAATGCAGTCCCACTGAGCTTTTGGATAGCCTTGTAATCTTAAAATTTAGTGGATAACCCAGGACTACACGAAGGAGGATATCCTAGAGGTCAGAAAACAGAAGAGTTGGCCACTTATAGCCACATACGGATCTCTCTCACTAGTCAAGTACAAAAAATCTCCACCTTCTACAGGCATCCAACATCTAAGCAATGAGGTGTAAAAGATGAAAGTTTTAGTGAAGAAATTAAGTAAAATCCCTCAGATATAGAACCTGTCTTAGCCCACAGCATTTGAAATTGAAA
Organism: Anser anser; assembly: GCF_964211835.1. Lineage (NCBI taxonomy): Eukaryota > Metazoa > Chordata > Aves > Anseriformes > Anatidae > Anser > Anser anser. The sequence goes on along the minus strand of NC_139722.1, from coordinate 48,864,013 downwards.
AAGGAAATAACTCAGAAGCTAGAACCATCTCCTCTAGGCCTGGGTAATCCTTGAACCTTTCCACATATCTTTCTGAGCCTTCTCAGAAGAAGCAGGACTGGAAGAAAAGCATTTATTAAACGCCTCATCAAGCATTCCTGAAGTACAGGTTTTAAGAACGTGTGTTAGAGGGGCCATTCCATCTGAGAAAGAAAAAATCCTGGAAAACAGTAGTCCCAAAAACCTGCTCCAAAAGCATTGTCTTAAACCGTCTGCTTATTTGATGCATTTTGAGTCATTTCATGGGGGATTCAGGGATCTTTCTTCCTGGCAAGGTGAGCTGATTTCACTCCACCTCATTATTCATGAAGAATGTCATGATGTTATTGTCCTTCACTGCTGGCACATGGTGATCTTTGGTATTCAGGAGGAAGGCTAAGCTGAATTGGCTGCTCGTATCTCCAGTATGTTGGTAAGCAGATGCTTTTCTTTGAGGGCCCGGAGTGCCAACAACTCTGAAACTGACCTCCCCAGCCAAGCAGGGAGACCTAGAAAGCTGTGCAAGTTTGACAAGAGGGCATACCTTTTGCAAGCCAGGCTTGATACATTTGAGGAAGCTAAACAATGTGCAGAAATCTGATGTAAAAGGAAAAAGTCTGTGTGTCAGAAATCAGGGTCAGTAAAAGTAAAAGATCAAGCTTCTATGAGGGCAAAAGAAAGAAAATGGCAAATGTGCCATTGTAGTAAAGAAGGCTTAAGAAAGATGAGTTAAGGGTGCTGCTTGGAGAATTGCAACTGCCGTTGAATGTTTGAGAGGAGCAGAGCATAAGAAAATATTGCTGTTTGTAACGTCATATGTGCAGGAGGAGGCATGCCAAGCACACCTTTTCTGGTATTGCTAAGACTGAAAAGCATCTTCCTCAAACGTGCTGGCAAATTCTCCACTGCAGTGTCAATCTCTATGTAGGCAATCATTTGTTAGAGAACATTTCTGGTATGTTCTGATACACAGTGTCACTACGAGAGAGGTTTTGAAGAAGCTGTAATATCCAGCCAGTATGAGTAAAAGTTGACAAATCAGAGGGATGGGAATACACAAACAAGAAAGTGGTTATTGGCAGTGGTTGTACTAGTCCTGAATGTTATCAGGCTGTTCTCTTAATATGCGCTCCAGAAAAGCTGAATTCTTACTAAGGAGAACCGTAAGGAGAGTAATAAAGAGTTTTTGTGGACCAGTCCCCTTTCTCCTTCAGTGAAATCACTTTTGTTTTTCACTGTTTTCCTTCCTGTTCTGGTTGCTTGGTTTCTCATCAGTTCTTTTCTCTATTTTGTTTTTCCTCCCTACAAAAATTAATTCATTTTCCAAATCTGTGCCAGCTTGGCAACATCTCCTCAAAGCTGTGCTTGCCACACAGTGTTCCTCTTCAGTGCAGGCCTCAGCTCTTCTCCTTAGGCCAGTTGGCCTGCTCTTCTTGGCTCTTCTCCTAGGTCTCCAGAAAGGACCGCTACCTTTCCAGGTCCTTATTTGCATCCTTCCAGAAGAGGTGAGGTTTGTGGGCTTCTCTTGTGGAGGCTAGAGGGAAAGAAACAGTAGTGATTTATTTCTCAGTGCGCCTGAAAAGAAAAGAACTGGAGTTGAACAAGGAGATAATCATACAGCCGGATTTGACTGAAGGGAAGGGCTTCAATTTGGCCAAGCAGCAACGCTCTGTCTCCAACATTAAGTATCACTAAGTGAGAAAGACAGAGACATCCTCTTTTCTATATCACTCAGTGACAAAATTGAAGAATTTGGATAATGTGCTTTTCTGCATCTGGGCAAGAAGGACCTTAAATGTATTCGTGCTTCTTTCTAAATGTGTTAGCAGATAAATACAATCATAAACCAAAAGCATAATTAGTATATCTAACGTCGGTCTAATAGTTCTGACACGGTCCTGACATACTCTTTGAGAGGATCAACTTTAGACTTGTTATTAATTGCGTGCAAATTGCTATGAGCATAGAAGTGTTCTCTTTTAAGAAGTTCAATCTTGTTATTGATGATATAAATTATAGTTTATTTCAGAAATTCATGGGAGAGATTAATTAGTGCAAGCAGCAAGATTTCTTAAGACCAAAACATTTTGGATTCAACAAATGTTTAACAACAACGTGTCATAAAAAATTACAGTGAGCATTTGCAGCTCTCGTCTGAAAACAGAACTATGTTGGACAAGCTGATAACACCTTTGCTTGAATTTTGGGTTTTTCTGCATCAGGTTCCTAAAGAAAGTCAGTTATGTTTAAAGTAGTAGGTCTTTTAATAGCATCCTTTATTCTCACAACTCTAGTTTGCAATAGGTAATAACATATATATATATTCTCTTTCTCTTTAAGGCACAAGGAAAAGGAAATATAATGGACTACAAGAAGGTCAGTGAATTACATTTAATTCTACTTTTTATTTTTAAAGTTTTCTGTAACATTTTCAAGATTATTTTTGACAGTCAAGAGAAACTTCCTTATTAAAGTCAAGTTACAATTTGTGTATGTGGAGGGAGAGAGAATGGCTTCTGCTATTTCTTGATTTAAGAAGCAAGTAATAGTCAGCTACCCTGTAAGTATCAAACACAGTAATTTAATAATAATTTTTGCAGTTATTTATTCCACTCCCCAAATTTAGTTTTGAAACCAGGTTTGTAGTGGCTTTTGCTGTCTTTTTCTGCAGTCATTTGCAGGTTAGCTTCCATCAGTGATCTCTACTTGTTGATAGAGTATGTTGTTACTTTATCTCACCCTAATACTATGCTATCTATTATAAAATACACACATCTACACGCATTTGATAGTAACTTGTGTTTCTGTCAGTGCCCATTGCAGCTTTTAGCTCAGTCACCACTGTATTTGCTCCTGGGACGGCCCTATAGTAAAGGCTGACCTGAACTAAGTAGCTTATCAGCTGAAAGTACCCGGGGCACCATAAGCTCTTAGAGAAGTGCAGGAGGTGGCTGGGAGGGTTCTCCTGGTTCAGTGCTGGAGAACTGCTTACCTGTGGTGGAGGCAGAAGATGAGGTTGTGTCCCCAGGTCACTCGCTGAGCATGAGGCTGAGTTGTTTGAAGTCTTAAGTAGATCATGAGGGTCCAGTTATTTATCTCCAGCATCAATGAGAAATAATAGACAAACTATTGTGCACAGAGGATTGAGAATTGCCTCTTGAAGTGGAGCCTAAAGAACTTTACAGCTATGACTGTGCTGCTGATATGGAAAGCTAACACATACAAGTCAGACTTCTATTGTAATTGTTCTGTATTTAGAGAATTTGGATTATCATCTTTCATTCTTGTTTGAACACGAAAAGGGTCTCAGCCTTAGCTTGCTGTTTAAAACCATTGTCCTTTTTTTGACAATAGAAAAGCTGATAAAACTTTTACTTTCTAAATGACCATCGTAATTCTGTGAATGTTCAGGCAAGGCTACTTGCTTTTGTAAATCTAGAATGGATTTGTTCCTTTTAATTGTTACAGTTGTGACATGCTCAATGTCATTTCCGTAGTTTAAAAAAAGGGGGAGGAAACTGCTTCTAAAATTGCTTTACTGAATTATTTATGTCATTGTATTCTGCATTTTGACTTGAATGATTTTGTATTTTGGATTGTTCAGATGAAATTGAAAAACCTACAGTGTGACTAGGCAACTTGGACACTTCAATAAAAGGAAAGGGAGGGAAAAAAAAACCTTCCTCAAGTTTTTTTATTTCATGTAAACAACTTCAGTCAGGAAGCACATGATTTCAGTACTCAGGGTGATAATCTTTTACATAAGCCACAGATATTACGAGTTTAGTAATGATAGTGAAAAGTTCTCCATCCTTTTTTGAGCTCAAACATAATCGACTTTGGTTTTTTTGTAGAAGCCTGTTTCAAAACTGTGGTGTCACATCCCTCTCTTCTGCGTTTCTTCATTTAAAATCAAAGTGGTCGTTAGTTGCATCCATGCTCAATGAGCCCAGTAACCTGTGGCTCACCCCAGCACAGCAGCTCGGCCAGTGCATGCACACAGCCAATTAGAAGGCGTACTGTGCAGGACAAATGAGTATTTCTTTTCTGCCCTTTGCTCTGATGTCTTTATTTCTATATCACCAGAGTCAGTGTTTTGCACATTTGCTCTGTCTTTTCAAGCATCAAGGACCGCTCTCATCTTTCTATTTAGTTGCTAGAACTACTTGAACATACCTAATCAAATTTGGGGGCTTGCTTCTCTTTGAGTCTTAGAAACATCTCTAATGTTGTGAAAGCGAACGCCACCAAAACTAAAGCTTCTGAAAAACTGTATTTCTGTTCTCTTTATTTTTATTATGAACTTATTATTCAGCATGCCGTTTGCATAAGATAAAAGTGCTGTTCCTTTATTAGAGTTCATAAATATATGTATATAAAAACTGCTAGCTGTTTTGTCTGCTTAGGAATATTTCACCGTATTCACCACAGCTTTCAATTAAAATAATGAATGAAGGTAAAATTTAGAAATGGAGATTTACCCAAAGTGTCTGCTTGAAAGGCAAAGGTCTTACTTTATTTCCATTTTGAGACTGCTCAAGAACTTTGGAATTGTTCGCTTGATGCAAGTTGTATTAAAATGGCATCCCTGAGTTTTTCCAGTGACAAAAAAAAAAAAAATCTAGATAGTGCTAGTAAATTTAGTGAGGGCTCTGAGATAAATATAGATGTGAAATACTTTTCATTAATTTAGTTGGACCTGAGACTGTCATGTCAATAAGGTCACTATATTCTGCAAAATTGCTAGTACTTTTTTTTTTCCCCAGCATATCAATCTTTTTATCAGAAGGACTTTGATATCGCAAAGGCACTTATTTTCTCACATTAGTATCTGAATGTTGCACTCTGATTTTTTTCTACACCATCACACCACATCCAGACAAATTATTGATCCATCATTGTGTTGTTTGAAAGTCTCTTACAGAGATGAAGAAGTAGTTTCAGATCTGTTTTAGTGGTGTTTCTCAGATAACAAAAGAGAAAGTACCAACGTATGGCAGAGACAAAGCTCATGAATGTCACTGAAAGCAGCAGCAACTTTCCTGTCATCCAAATCTGTATGCCAAATTTTAGCAAAAATCTCAGACTTCTTAAAATCAAAAAGCTTTAATCCATTTTACAATTTCTTTGCCATGCCAGATAAGCTGTGTAATTCTGCAACAACAAATTGAGATCCTCAACGGATTACTTACTATTTTATAATATTGATTAAAAGCCCTCCACTGAAATCAAGGCCTTAATGGTGGCCTTAAGGCATTGTACAGACTTGTTAAGTGACAATAACACAGGCACAACCAGTACCAGGAATGAATAATTCTTATTTTCTGGCCAAGGCTCTAGAATAATTATAGGATAAGGCTGAAGTATGTGGAGTCCTCTGTTTTGCAGCCAGATAGCTTACTGCAGGAAGAATTTGTTGTTTTTCGTAATGCAGGATTCATAAAAGATAAGTCAAATGAAAGGGGACATAGCAAAACTGCTTTTTAATGTAGCCCTGCTCACTTGCTTTGCTGTAGAGTCCTTTCATCCAAACTGGCATGGGGAATACGGTACCTCAGCAGTGCTGTAGCATACTTCGTTGGTTTGTCCATGAAGCACCAGGCACGATGCTAACACGGAGCAGGTTTTGTACTGTACTGGCAGTAAGGTGAGTCAAGGAGCAGTAGATCCAGCCATCCGTACGCTGCATGGCACTAATGCCTTGACTTCACATACGGTGGGAAAGAGCTAGAGAAGAAAAATGGGAAAGGTCACATCTGGAAATAAGGAGGTGTCTCAGTGGCAGCTAATCATGCTTATCATGCAGCTAATAAATAACAGTAACCCAGTGCCATCCAGTTGCATTAGCAAGAGTGTGATTCCCCCTCCCCAGCTCGCAGCTGACGGCCATGGCTAGTGCATTCATCCTGCTGGGGTGCTGTCAGCACAGCACTCTTACCGTCCTGTGGCACAAACGACAGCAGTCCCACAGTTCTCTTTAATTAAAGGGCACGGTGTCATCGTGAGATGTGTCATGGGACTAAAGGCGATAGACTATTTACTCTCTTCCTCCTGAAATGCAGCTAAGAGTTAAATACAGAGGATTAGTGTTTGTAGATGCTTATGACCTCTGATAGTTTTCTGTTAAAATTTGCCTGGTTTGTCTCAGAGTGGCCATTGCCATTAGTTCCTTCTGTTCTGTACATTAAAACAATAGTGAATATAGGTTCTTGCCATGTGGTAGTGATATTACACAGAAAAGAGCATTCAGGAGAAGCAGTTTACTCCATTGCTGGAGTATCTCAAAGTGGATGATCATCTTATTAGATGGAGGATGCTGTTATGCTGTTAAATCTGGGTAGGTTTAGGGTTTTTTGTTTTCCAAGAAAGCCTGTTGGTTACTATTTTTTTTGTTTATATTTTGAAATTAGACCTTGGCTAAACTGTAGTCAAAGGTAATAGTTAACCAAATTCCTAAGGTGTACATCCAGTACCAAAAATCAGTTGCATTGTTGTTTTTAATCAATGGGTATTTTCTATGGCTTCTGTGGGGTGAGAATACAACACAACTTTTGTTTCGTTAAAGCAAACAACTATCACATCTTTTAGCATAAATATCAAGTTAATTGCTTGTGTATGCTAAGATGACAATTAATAATGGCTACTTGTGTTACTGAGATTGGAGAAAGTCATGCTTTTTGGCCCGTCATACACCTATCGTTTAGATTTGAAAGCTAATAAGCCTCGTCAAGTTCATTGTGAAAGGCCTGGAAAGGCATAAGGAGGAGGAGTGTTTTCTAAAAAGTTAAAAGGTCTGTACAATCAATCAGCGGCTCAGGATGACTTGTAATTTTTTGGCAAAATGTATTACCGTGACTGCGTAACAGCTGGGGTAGCAGTGCTCCCTGTAAGTAGGCCATCTTTCCTGTACTGTTGGGGGTGGTTCGTTCCAGATTTGGTCTCTTTCTAGAAGGGGATTTTTTTTAGTTTGAAGTAAAAAGGTAATTCAGCTGTTTGTCAGTTGAGTAAGGAAAATAAATCATATTCTATTAATAGAAGTTTCTGTAGGCTGTTATGCCCATAAAAGACGCATTTCTTTACCTTTTATGTTCAAAAAAAAATCTAAGAAAATATTGGATAAATGCATTTACTGCCCCAATTTCAAGTGGCATATTATTCTGCATATAACCAACAAAGATTAAAAAAAGAAAGTATTTTATGACATTCTGAAGCGATGCACTTAAGTGATTGCCAAGCCCACACTGAGAAGGAAGAGCCTAAACCCGTGTCCAGCCACAAAAACTGCAAGCGAATGCTGAGACATTCCAAGGTACTGCAGAAACAAAGGAAAAATTTGAAAAGGTTCGTCTGCCAACTATAAAACGTGCCAGTGCTGATTCAAGGTAACATTTCAGCAGTCTAATACAGGGTTCTTTTTGAGCATGGTGTTCCCACAAAGGAGAAAACAAATTTAGAAAAACTAGCGCAGAGCACTGTAAACACAAGCACCTAAAAGCTTGGGTAAATGACAGGTTACATTTCCTACAAAATACTACGAATGCTTATCCCTAAAGCACGAGACCATTTCACAAGCTGCATCCCAGGTGGCTTTTGTAGCTCAGTTTCATCATGGCGTCAGCTTTTTTATAAAAATTAAAAAAAAAAAAGGTTTTCTTAACACAGGTATCTACAGTAACTAATTATACAGGGTTTTATAAATTATGTTTTCCTCCAGTGTACAGCACAATGCCCCAATTCATTTGCAAATACACCAGGATAACCTTAACAATCTAGTTTAAATCATGTCAAAAATATCTAAGGCTTAACCAAACTGTAACAGCAATTCATTTTACAGATACTTGCTCTTATATACAATGACCGACGTTTCCTATCTCAATACAAACTGAGGTGGACTCATTATCTGTATTTAAAGACGAAATTAGTCGAAAGCGTATTACAGCACTTGAGCGTTCAGGTCCCAGACCATCAGATTTTTATTTCCCCTTTCAGTCAGGATCTTCCCCTGCTGTGCTTCGGAGAAGAACGCGCCCAGAGGCACGACCGCGTTGCACAGTTAATTCAACACGAGCCCAGCGAATGGGAACCTGCCGTACACCACGGCTCTGCAGCAACGGGCGGTGGGGAAGAGGAGGTATGTGAGCGGCAAGAAGAGGTGTTTCTCCCCCCTTCCTTCAGTCACAATTTTTGAGACGGCAGAAGCCACGCATCGTGACACAAACTCTGCTGATTCGCCAACGCTCATTAAAAATGCTTGGTGTGGCTGCTAATACTCAGATAAGGACATATTGTTAATGACATAACATCATCTTCCCTTCTTTGGGAGCTGATTTCTTTCCTGTTTACCTCATAGTCCCTAAAAACTTCCTGTTTCACACTCCGCTTGCAGAATCAGCTGGTCAACTCAAGTAAGGATACACTGAGGCAAACCCGTCTGGATTAACCTGACTGCACGTTACCTCTATCTCAGCCGGGGTTGTAAAAAGGAAGAAAAAAAAATACAGGAGTACAAACTCAGCTTCTTGTAGCAAGGCAGTCATTAAGGAAACTCAGGATGTAACTCCACGGGAAGCCAGGTTTCAGTAGCCCTTCTGTATGCAAAACAACCAATTTAAGCCTTTAGCTGCACCGGTAGTTGTACTGCGGCTATGCTTCCACACTCTCTGGTTTTGGGCTTCAATGATTTCATGTAATGAACTTCACAAATTAAGTATGTCAAAAAAACCCCATGTACCCAGTTTAGATGTGTTATTTCTTAATTTCATTTAGATAGAAGCAGCTGATTTTTGAGGCAAACAAATAGAAAAGCAAACAAACTCCTTCAATTTGTTACTTTATAAACTTCAATTAAGCTCCCTCATTATTTTCTTCTAAATAGAGGAATCTGATCTTCTGGTCTCCATCATTTTGTGCAAGCATATTTCCACTTGTAGCAACAACTTCATCCATCACTAAAACACAACCTTCTTCAGAGCACCAATCAATAATTAAAGCAGAATACAAGTCAAAATAGGGATCGCTTAGACATTTTTCTCCAGCTGAACTGCTAGATATGCTAGAGTAGTGCATCGTAGCTTTTTAGCTTTTGTTCAGACCATCGGCCATGAAGCCTTACTTCTTTCTGAAGGTGCCCAGAACCTGAAAGCTCACAGAAGGGATCCCGTTGTTTAAATTCAGCTTTAAGAGTGGTCTTGCAGTAGTGCAGCCAAGTTAAGACTCAGGTGGGAAGCCATGCCCCCTCCCAACACACCAACACTGTTTTTCCTCAGTCTATTCGGATGTTGACCGGGCTTAACAGCTTTGCATTGTACACGTGAAGCTCAGAACCCCGAAGTTTTATGTCTGAAGGTTGTTCTACAAATCTAAGAGAAAGCAACACAACAACAAAATCACTGCAGGCTGGGGAAAAAAAAGAAAGAAAAAAAAAAGATACCTGGGTGGGCATTGAAAACAGCACGTTAAGAGCTTTGCTCCACGCAGCCTGCTCTGCTGTCTGCACTAAGCCCAGCCTCATCCACTTGACCTGCAATGAATTCATTTTAATTTTGTCTTTGGCTGGAAGGAGGGATGGCTTTAATCGCAAGTTAGAGAAAGAGCAAAGGAGAACAGGAAGATATGTAAAGGAGGGAAGTACCGAGGGTCTCTCATTCTGAATGCTTTGAGCATACACAGGAAGACAAACTGCTGAGAGGCCGGGCTCTGCTTCTCCAGCTTCCTCCTTCCCTTCTCTTCGCTCTTGTATCAGCTCCCACTTCAGCCATTTTCTGTCAGCAGATTAAGAGGAAGAGCAAGGGACGGTTTCTGACCCCTTCCATCTCTAAGGTTGCTTCCCATTATCTCCCTCTGCACACGTCTCTAGGCATGTCCTGCAACTAAAAGGTAAGATGACGCTGATTGTTCCTTGAAGATTGGCTCTTGCCATACCCTGACCCACTGGAAAGGAGAGTTTAATATCAGCACCTTGGTGTCAGACCCCCATTTCCTACCCTGCCAGAGACAACCATTAGCACCGACCAGCTGGAGTAGGGGAACTTTCCACTCAGCCCTCTGAGGTTTGCTGGGCCAAGAACTGAACCGGAAAACCAGACCAGCAGGCACTTCCCGCGGAAAGGGAGATCTGGATTCAATATCTTGATCTTAAGGACTGTTTTCAGCCCTCGTGTTAAATAAAACACTGCAGCAGTTTGGGTCAATGACCACGTAACCATATTTAGGCTGCTCGTGGTTCTGGCCCTACGTGTGGGAACAGAACGGTGCTGAAGGGGAGAACTGCATGGCTCTGCTCACCGACCAGCCCTGCTATTTCTGCAGGGAATTCACACTCCTGCTCCTACTTTCTAGCATTAGCTGCCTTTTTTTTTTTTTTTTTTTCATTTTAATTGTGTATTTAGGCACCTAAGGGATATTTTCTACATTTGAACTAACAACCCTGATAGGGTCCTATGCAGCTTCTCGATTCTAGTGACGTGTTACAGACACGGTAGGAGTAACGAAATGGCAGTGGTGGTGGTGAATCTCAAACCAACAGCTATTTTCACATACAGTACTAAGCGGTCATCCAACAGAAATTGCCTCTTGACAACCTTCAACTAGATTAAAATCAGTGGCCAACAGGTCGCAAAGTCCACGTCCCATGTTTCTGGTATTTGAACTGTACTCTTTTTCCTTTGTAGTTGTCTACACACACTTTTTTTTTCTTGAAGTGGTGTGCCCTTGCAGCAAAGATGATCAACCACACCTTGCTGGGTGCACTAGCAAGGGAAGGCTCGGCCTTAAGAAGTGAAGGCTGGTCGTGCTGCCCCAACCACCTCAAGGGCAAGTGCAAGGGAGTCAGAACAGTGCACGCAGAAGGGATGGGAGGCAATGGGCACAGGGAGCAGCATGCGAAATGCTGATTAGACCCAAAGAAATTCTTTTCCACCAGGAGGGAAATCACCGCAACAGGTGTGTCCTTGCAGGTACCCAGAACTCAAGTGGAGAAGGCCCTGAGCTAATCCTTCCACTCTGGCTCTGAAGGAGGTGGGCCCAGACATCCCCCAGAGGTCCCTTCCAACCTCAGTTACTGCATGATTCTGTGGATAAAGCAGAGTTCAAAGTACTATGTTTTGCAGTCCTCATGTTTTAAGAAGATAAAGAGAAATTTAGCACAGAAATTAAGTATTTGCCTTCCAGACCAACTCTTCTGGGCTCTCCTGTTGGAGAAGATGGCAAGAGGACTAAGGGGCAACCTAGGGACTTCTGGATTTTGGAGACTGAAGAATCAATGAAGACAAAAAAACCAGCAGGTATTCAAGCACAAAGGAACAACTTTAAGTCTTCTCTGCTGATATATTTTTACCTTATTTCCCAGCAAAAGGAAAAATAAGATTCCTTTTAGATAGTTCTGTGTACAGGGAACATCAAATTCAGGGGTGGGTGGGGAGTTGAAGGAAGACTCTGTGAATACGTGGTAAATATTTTGGCTGTACTAGATTTTCTGTGCAAAGGGAGAATAAGAACATTCTCTTTTTTTAATGATCAAACTTAGCATTAATTATTTTAGTGACAAGATATCAGCAAGTGACTTCAGAAAAATGTATTTTTTGCTTCACAAGAATGACCCTAAACAGCTTAATTTCTTATATACTGAAATCTTCAAACATCACGCGTTCTCTTTGATCTTGAAGTGAGCTAAACTATTCTAAATTTCTGAAATGTACAGTACTCACCAAAATAAGAAAAACCCTTATAATATAGAATTTAAATTGGTCTGTGTCTGAGTGATTGACGTGCGTTGTGTTTACAGTGCTCTGCGCTAGTTTTTCTAAATTTGTTTTCTCCTTTGTGGGAACACCATGCTCAAAAAGAACCCTGTATTGGGTTTCACAGCTTGCTGTGAACGTGTTACTCCATGAAAATGTTTACTCTCTCAGCTGGTGTATCACTGAACCTTTCTCCACTTCCCTGTCCTTAGTGGGAAGATTGGGTTCGCATGGCTGTAGCCGAGTACAATAAACTTTAACAGATCCCATTTTACCGACAGAATTCGCTTTTGTCCACTGTAACCAATGTAATCGCATGGTGTATAAATAGAAATCTGTAGCACAAAAGGCAGGAGTTCAGTGCATGTCTCCAAAAGCAGGGAATGTAGCGGGTGTTGGTAAAAAAAAAAAAAAATCCAGCTTTTGACTGCAGAAAATGTGAGAGTGAGTGGCTGGGGTGCTGGTTCTGCACAGGAGCTCTCAGACAACGGCTCGGCTACGAAATGCCCAGATATCCAAATTTATTTTAATTTTTTTGCTTTGTTCTGTTGTGTGCCTGTTGGGAGAGCTAGCGCCTTGCAGGCGTGATGCGTTTTAAATCACCTGCGGCTCTGCCGTAGCTGGGAGCCAAAGCAGAGCAGCTGCACACCTGAGACGGGTTTGAGAGCCTTTCCTAACAGCCCCGACGATTGCCGGTACCCCTGGAAGGGGCGGCGGTGCGGGAAACGATCGCGCGCCGGCCCTGCCAAAGCCCATCTCGCCCTGCCTGTGTCTTCCAACAGCTGCAAGAAGCGATCAAGGCTGGCAAAGGTGTGACTTCTGCCATCGACCTGTGCCGTTGCCACGGAAACCGAGCGCTGGCGGCCCTCGAGAGCTTCCCTCCCTCGGAGGCCAGAGCGGCCTTGGCCAACATCGTCTACGCCGTCACCAGGTTCTCCTGACGCCGGAGCCGGAGCCAGCCTACGCGCGGCGCCGGGGACACGCTCCCTGTGCCGCACACCCAGCCCCGGCCTCCACGCCGAACAAAATTTAGGGGGTGGGAGGGGAGAGAAAGAAAAAAAAAAAAAAGAAAAAAAAAAAGGGATGTAAATTTAAAAAAAAAAAAAAAAAGGTCAACCTGTTTTTTTCGCTCGTCGTGCCAGAAGCACACTTGAGGCTCTGCGCCGGTAGAAATAATTAATGAGGCCCGTTTCCGTGACCTCGGCAAATGGACAGGAAATAAGTGCCTATTGATTGGGCACCGGCGGGGACGGCGCCAGGGCGGAGGCCGGCGGTTTTCCTGCCCGGGGAGGCCGGGGTGGAGGCGGGGAGGGAGGCCGGAGGGCGCGCAGAGGCAGGTGCCGCGCTCCCGGACCCGAGCCGCCGCCGGAGCCGGGAATCGGCGTGCCCCCGTTTATCACCGCGAAGGGCAGCCCGGGGAATCAGCGGGGGGAAAATCCTTCGTCTGCCTGCATGCGGCCGGTCGCGTCTCCCCACGCTGTTTTTATGTATTCGTATGTAAAATCACCCCGTGCCCAGTGCTTTCCCTCTTTGAGAAACTCGCTGAGAAAATGTGTCAAGCATGGTAAGTAGGAGCTTTAAAATATTTAATCAAATATTAATTTGGCTCTGTTAAGGGAAGTGACTGCCTGGTTTTTATACTGTGCATACAAAATGTGCTGCTCTGGGTCAAAGAACTGAGGTCTTTCCACTCTTCTTGGGGAAGGAATATCCTTCCCTGGGATCAAGAAGTTTGTTTCAGCTCAATCTTACACAAAGCAGTTTCCTAGATTTGCCACACTTCCGTTGATTTAAGCCAAATAAATGCTAATTTCTAGGGCTAAATGTCATCTTTTGGCAGAAAGGGACAAGGAATGTTCAGTCTTTCACCACTCTGAATAAAATGGAGAAAACACTGGAGAAGTTTTGAACCTGTGTGTTGAATTCTAAAGTCCAACTGCAGAAAGCTTATAAGGTGTATCAGGAGCCTGCAATGCGAGACCGTCTCTATTTTGTTCATAGGAGATGATTTTTGTGGTTTGCATGCATGCAACCCGAGAACGTCGTTGACAAGAAGGCTGAGTTTACATAAATGATCTAGATTGAGACTCAGCTACCTTTCTTCCTTCTGTGGTGTAATTACAGCCCAATCTGGAGACAGCTAGCACAGCAAACAGATTTCATTACATCGTTCACTCAAACACTAAGTGGAGTTATTTCTGTTAAATTCTCTCCTCCCTCCTTCTCCCCCTGCACTCCTCCCCCCTCTGTCACACAGCTTATTTATCGTAGACCAGCGTGTTGCATTCCACCGAATGCAAAATATAAATACAAACTGTAGCCTCTAAAAATGTACTGAAAATCTATCCTGCATGATGTACATAATATTCTGTGTAAAATATGCCTATATTATACTGTAATATTACGTGTATAATAAGGACACTTGAGACAGTCATTGTACGGCAGCCGTGTCCAAAACTCAGGTCTTGCTTTATTTTGGAGAATGTCTTCAGCACCAGACCCCTTCTTGCTTGCATTTTCTTTTTCTTGCCTGCCCTGGCGTTTTTTCTCTCTTCTCACCTCTGCCTGGGTTAGTGCTGCTGCCACAGCAGGAAGGCTGGAGACAGCAGAGAAGCACCCAGGCAGCGGTAGTCGCAGGCATCTGCCTGAGCAGAACCTGAGGGAACTTCACAGGTGAAAATGTAAATGGCTTACATCGTTAGCGGGCTTGCAAGTAAATATTCAAATTCAACCCCAGTCATGTTTCAGGCAGCTTTTTTGGACCTGATTTTTACTCATTAAGGATAGAAGGAGCCATACGTTATCTTTATCTCATATCTACACTGAATGCTTTGTAATGATTTACGGCTGCAAGGGGCTTGGGTCTGGCTGGAGGTATTCTGAGCCATCTCTCCTCAGTTATGTGAAAGAAATATCAAACATATGCAAAAATCTCTGTGCACCTGGTTTATTTTTTCATGAAAGTACACTTTTTCTATTTGTACTTTTTACTAATAAAGACAAATCAGCAAAAATAATGACAACTTTTTTTTTGTATTTATATCACCAGAAAGTTCTGATTGCACTTAAACTATTCCATAACATTAATTTAAAATGAAATCAAAAAGAGTTGTACCATGCCAATATTATCAAGTGATTCTGTATTCAAGAAATTTATCCGTAATCATTGAGAAATTTTCGTCACGTTGTCACCTCCAAGTAAAATACAAGCACGGTGTTGTCAAACTTCGGGTGAATTATCACTGCTGAGCATTAATACATTCCCCACACCATATATAATTTCTGAGCCATGGAGGAACCTAGGCTTTTTGGTTTTATTTCCCTGAATTTCTTGCCCCTACTCACCTCTGTAGGGAGGCTGGGGAGGGGGAGGTCTGGGGTCTGGTTGAAGAAAGAATTCACTTGTTTCAGTCATCTCAGTGGCAGAAGCTGCGTTCTCTTCAGCTGCCTTGGTAAAGTAGAAGAGGATGGAGAGCAAGAGCCTGTCTCAGGCGCTCTGGATCAGCACAGATGGAGGTGCCCTTTCTTAGGAAACCCAGGCTCCTTAAGACCTGCCTTTTCTGTTCCAAATGCTGACATGCCAGAGCATCTCATCTGCTTCGTATCCATTTTAAAACAGACACTGTGTAATATATGATAAAATTATCATCCACATGCTTGGATTGCCAAAAAACAACAACCAATAACCTATTTGAATGTCTTACGCATTTTTTGTTCTCTAATGACCAAAAACTCAGAATGTGTGTTGACTAAAGGCTTTGGGGAGTGGGGTGGTTGTTTTTCAGCAAAGTTATGGACATAAGCCATTTCTTTTCCATGCCCTTGCATTTCAGAAGGTCTTTGGCATGGGAAGTTGCACCTAATTTTTATGTCTGCTTCTCCTGATTGCCACCAGTACGCCAAGCCAAAACATAAGCAGCTCAACCAGAAGTACTCATCAGCTGCTCCTCTGAACTTCATCCGAGGCATTGTATTGCTGGACCGTTCCACGGGCATGCGAGGTCCCAAGTCATTAAACCAAACTGAATTCATCTGCAAAGAGCACAGCTGCAGTGGCTAGAAAGGCTGGCGCGTAGGTGTCTGATGGAAAGCTGTTCAACTGCCAGCCTAGTTTTTCCAGCTCCACGGGAGCATAGAAATTTTGGCTGGAAGGGGCTGCTAAAGGTCATCTAGTCAAATCTCCTGTTCAGAGCGAGATTGCTGCCAACACCAAGTCCAGCCTTGGAAACTTTCAGGCATTTTGCTCCTGCAGGTCCCCCACGCAGCCTGTCCTAGTGCTGCTCCACCTTCCTTGTGAAGGAGTTTTTCTCATGTCCACCACGAACCTCCCTCACCACAACTGGTGGTGATGGCCCGTTTCATACATCTGCCGCTGCCAAGAGGAGTTTGGCTCCCTTGTCTTTAATTCCCGACCCCGTACGTGGATGCTGCTGGTCACTTACCCCTCAACCTGCTCCTACTGGCCCGGGCAGCCCCAGCTCTGTCTGCCTCTCCTGGTGGCCCTGTGTGCTAGGTCCTGACCAACGGGGTCGCCCTCCAGCGGCCTGCACCATTTCGCATCGTGCCTGTTGTTGGGCTGCAAGCCCAAAATAGGCCGCTGCAGGAGCGCCCTTGCTGGGTATGGCATAGAGGAGAATAAAAGTCTACCCCGAGGTACTGGGTCTAGCTGGGATGGAGTTAATTTTCTTCCTTGCAGCACAATACGGTGCTGTCTTTTGGATTTGTGACCAAAGCGGCGTTGATAACACCCCAATGTTTTAGCTGTTGCTGAACAGAGCTTGCACAGCACCCAGGCTTTCTCTGCTCCTCACTCTGCCCCCACAGCGAGTAGGATGGGGTGGGCAGGAGGCTGGGAGGGGACACGGGTGGGACAGATGACCCCAACTCACCGAAGGGATAATCCATGTCACATATTGCCATACTCGGCAATAAAATATGGTGGAGGAGAGTTTTCCATGGAGGCTGTTGTTTTGGGTCTGTCTGGGCATCAGTCAGCTGGTGGGCATCGCTTTTGCATCACTTGCGTTTTTTTTTTTATTTTTCTGTTTGTTTGTTGTTTTTTTTTTTCCCTATTAAATTGTCTTTATCTCAACCCACAAGTTTCCTTCCTCTTGCCCTTCTGATTCTCTGCCCCATCCTGCTTGGGGAGCGTGGGGCCGTGTGTGTGTGTGAGCGGCTGCAGGGTGTGCTTTGCTGCCATCCCGGCTGAGCCCACCACGGTCCTTTCTGGTGCCCCACGTGGGGCGTGAGGGGTTCGAGATAGTAACAGATCTAACTGGAGCATGCTACAGGGAGCTCCTGTTCAGGTCGTTGCTGGCCAGTGTTTATTTACTTGTCCCTGCCACTGGTTTATTTGTTTGCTTACCTCCGTGCCATGCTCCTCTTCTTGCTGTACATCAAATCTGAGAGGCTGTTAAAGGCTGTTCTTGCCTTTTGCGGTTTGCTGTGCTCTGCAGCACTCGGTTGTGTTTTGCCTGGGAGAACTATGATGAAAACACTGGCCTTGAGCCTAATCTGGTATTTGGGCCCCGCGTTGCTGCCGTCCCAGTACTTCGGGAACCATCTCGTGGAGACGATTAACAATTGCACCTTTTCCCTCCTCTCAGAGAGCAAACTTGTGAAGGAAATGAAGACCAGCACCTTCCCGTTCTCCTGTAGGGTAGATGCTTCCTACCTCGTTAAAGAGCTTTTCAGTACCTTGAGCACCCTGGGCTGATCAGAGTGCTTGTATCAGTGCTTCTCAAAAATGCATTTCTGGCTTTTCCTAGGGTTAACCAACTATTTAGGAATATCACAAGGACGTGCCTTGAGGCAGCATGGTCATGGGTGGCAAGGTGTGTGGGCGAACACGGGCAGGCACCGAGAGCTGTTTTCACCTCCGGGGGTGTGGGAGTTCACCCCCAGCAAGTGCGGGAGCCTGATGAAGTGACAGAACGCTTGAAACAGGGATGTTTCGGATGTGCCTCAGGATGTGTCTGAGGGACACAGCTCCTCACTGTGCTGGAGCCTGGCCTGCACCTACCGAGCACTGCTCGGTGCCCTCAGGGGGGAGAGAGGGGCCGTGGGTCTGAGGGCACTGCGGCTAAGCCGGCGGGAGACCCAACCCACAACTGTATCAGGCGCCCCTGTTGTCAAGTAAAGAACAACAGAAGCTAAAGTCAGCTTATTTGGTCTGGAAGGAAGAAGCTTCTCCTAAGAAGGAGCAGAAGGAAGAACCAGAAGGGACAGCCTGTTCTTCAGTAGAGCAGTCATAAGAATAGGAGGAGGAAGAGACAGAAATCACAAAAGAATCTGAAACCCCCCTGTTTCAGACTACCCCTGAGTGCATTGAGATACGCAAAAAGATTACAGCCATCACCCAGGCAAGCAGATTACCCGCTGGTTGCTCCGGTGCTGGGATACTGGGGCAAACTGTGAGGAATCAGAGGGCAAGGAAGCCCAGCAGCTGGGGTCCCTCAGTAGGGACTGGGGCAGTGACAAAGGGATTGGAGAATGGGCAACAAGCCGAAGCCTCTGGAGGCAGCTCCTGTCAAGTGTGAAAGATCCCCTCAGGGGAGATCTTGTAAGATACCGAGGCAAGTGGACCGCCACTGGGGGAGGTATCCAGTACCAGAGGGAATTAGCCATGGTGGAGGTGGTCCACAGCAACCTGGACAACAGTCGAGAATCCAAAGACCCCGATGAAGTCCAGCACATGCAGACCATGCGGCAGAACTTTGTACAGAGCACACACGTACACCATCACCCTGGCTATAACGAGGTGGGTACACAGCAGAGCACCAGCAGTGGATAGATCGGCTAGCCAGCCCCAGCAATTCGGAGAACCTCCCTTGTTCCCCGAGCCTGTGTCTCACCTGTGGAGAGGCTGTCCCAACAGCTCCAGCAGCTCAGAGCGTCTTCCTCCTCACCCATACCAGCCAGCAGCTCAGCCGTCAAGTCGGCCTTCTGCGCCTCAGGGGGAGGGCGCCACGGCTGCACCTGCGTGACCATGGAGAGGGCGTGAGGAAGTGGGGTGGTGAACCCACCTTGAACCTAGGAGGAGAAGGGAAACCCTGCAGCTTATTGGACTGCACGGATCTGATGGCCTGGCAGGCCTGATCATACGGTCACATGAGGCTGTGCTTCTCCCAACGTAACCCAGGATGTGCCCTGCTTATTTGCAATCACATGGCCCATGTTCAGCTTAGCAGGCAACTTATAAAGTTGCTATAAGGTTGAAACATTTTTTAGTTTAATGGAAACATTAAGAAAATACTCTCTGGAGTGGCTGGGGAATGCTTCTTGCCCCAAGAGGTGTAGAAGGTGACAGACCGGACTGCTCAGGGGTTTAACCTCTTGGTGGAACCTCTCCATGGCTGCTACTTCTGGGCAGTGTTTGGATTGCCATAGATGCAGCAGCCTAACTCAGCAACTGTGTCACGCAGCAGATTTACCGAGGCAGGGCCTTCTGTGTCAGGCCACTCGCTGTCACTACGCTCATCAGCTACTTGAGTCTCACAGAAAAGCGAGGCATCAAGCTTCTCTCATTCTTCGTAGTCTTCAAAGTACTTTTACCTGTGTATTGTCTTAATAATAAAGTACTAAACCTTTTCAGTCCCAAAGCAGTTCAAAGGAAAGAATATTTCCAGTTCCCAAAGTCATGCATTTTGATGGTCGTGGCATTAAATTCTCGTTTTCTTCCTTTCAGAAACCAATCTCTAAAAATGCATTGATTATTTCCGTAATTAGCATTCGCATGCTTCTCTTTTAGGGTAAACCCGCTTTTCTACAATTCAGCGCCCTCCCACGTCCCCCCACCCCTCCGGGCGCTTTCTCCTGCGCATGGCCCGCACCGGGCTCCCTTCGCCAGCCAGAGGCGTGCTCTGGCTCCCCCGTGTGTAGGAGCCTGCTCCTCTAGCCGGCCCTTGCTCCTTCCCCTCTGCAGAACGCTTTATCCCAGGGCACTTCTCTCGAGGAAAAAAAAAAAAAAAAAAAGGAAAATTTTCTCCGAAATAGGAGCAGCGACGTGACACCCGGCTGGGAAGGCGGTGTCGCGCAGCAGGGACACCCGGCTTGGTGCTGCCGACTCTGTGCGGTGGGAAGGAGGGCGCAGGGTCGTACGGGAACGCTGCTCGCGGCGATAACTAAAGCAGTGTTCCACGGGTTTATCTGGTTCCTAAGGAACGGATTTATAACACCCAGTCGGGAGCTGTACTGTCCTGTATATGGTTATACAGGACAATCGCAATTCTGCAAGTGATGTTATAAAAAAATCGTGCTTAAAAATGTTCTCCTTTACCCTGTTTCACTTTGTCGTCTTCCCTTCACCCTTCCCCCAAATATCAAGGGCTGAAAGTACTCTGCTTTATGTTGAAACATTGGTCAAATTGTTTAGTTTTAAAATTGTACGCAAAAGTGAGTATTTTACTTGCACCAAAAGCAGTATTTTTTTTTTTAATGCGTTTGACCTTTACACCAAATGACTCGCATCAACTGCAGTGGTCATATTTTAGCAGTTATTAAAGGTCAAATTATAAGAAGGAAGTGTTATCTGGAAGTAACTAGTAAAATCTGAAGCAACTACCAACAGATTATTTTTTTTCCCCTCCCCAAGAACGTAAACCCTCATTTTAAAAAGCTTTACTCTCTGCAGATGAGCGCGACGTTCTCTCTATGTGACCGGCTTCTCCGAAACAGAGCATGATCAGGAAATAAAGCATTTTTCCCTCTTGGCTAGTTTTGATGAAAGCTCTCCAACTTGCACATTGTGTCTGAACACTTCTTCATTCATCGCATGTGCCCACTGAAAACTGTTTTCTGTTTGCAGCATTTGAGCTGTACTATTTATAACCTAGTTGAACAATGCTAACGAGAGGCAGTAAAAGGTGTGCGCTTCATATGCAAATCACTGGCAATAATTTTGTACAATTACACTTAGTTGCTTGCATCATTATTTTCAGCACCAACATAATAATAAATTAAAAAAAAAAAAAAAACAACCAACAAAAACCAACACGGGTTTAGCAGGAGAACACTAAAGGAAAAATGTCTGCATTAGTAACACTTATTCTTAATAAAACAATTTTCTTGCTTTTGTCAACCCATGGAAGTTAATTTGTTAAAATTTTATATCAATTTGCAATAAGAGTGAACATCCCTATCTCTGCTCAGGTGCTGTAAATGGCTTTTAGATGTACTTATGCTAAGATAAGATACCTTTGCAGGAAAATAAATGAGGTTTAAATGTCTAGTGTTTCTTAACGGCTGGTGCTGCTAAAAGTCACGTTAGCAATGACTGGAAATATTTCTTACATAATTTTTTAATGAAAAGCAATTGCTTTTGATCACATTTCATTGTAGTAATAGCCATTAAGCATGTGGCATGTTTTTCAGTTCTTGTAAATGCAGGTCCCCACACCTACAATTTTTAGAAAAAAAAAAAAAAAGTTGAGATTAAATTTTCCAATTTAAAAGGCAAATTTCTTTACTGTTGTATAAAATGCTTTCACTTCTTAAATACATGGCTGTTCTCCAAGGCAGTACGGTAATTTGGGGTAAAGCATCTAGTAGCCATCAACCAGAAATGCACATTAATGCAAGCTCAGAAGGAAAAGTTCCTGTCCACCTGAAGAGCAAGGTTCAGGAGTAGCTCTCCAGTAGTAATGAGGGTAAAGAAGGAAAAGGGAAAATAGACAAAGAGGATTCCTTCCACAGAGATTTCTACAACCTGAACACTGCTACTTCCATTTAAAAAAAGTCTTTACTAAGGAAAAAAAAAAGCAAATCAGCCAGCTGATTCCTAAAGCAGCCCAGTTTTCTACACTGCTTACCAAGTTATAATTACTTTTTAAATATTGTCACAAATATTTGAATTTAGATATCTCAGTGAAGCATGAGACTATGCGACAGGACTAACGCATTATTTCTCTAAGTAACGGGCAGGATGTGGATCTGAGGGTTATGTTCACAAGAATGTATGGTTCACACTTGCTTGGGAGATGTGGACATCTTTGAGAGAAATTATTTGATGTGAACGTCTTTGAGAGAAAGGATTTCTCAGGCTGCGCTTAGCTATTTTGTAATTAACACAGAGTTTAGAAGAGCAGACCTTCGTGGGATAAAGGTTTGCTCATTCGGGGCTGGTCGTGGTGTAGATAATACAATGACTGTGCATTAAGTGAGCATTACTTCTTTTTAAATGCAAAGCTGTGAGATAGCATGCAATGGCATACAGCTCTTGGCTGAACTAACGTAAAGAGAACTCCGATTTCATTGCCAAGAGATTAAACGAGGCTTATGTTTCCAAGAGTGAAATTGCTCAGACTTGTCAGTTTTTTAACAGCTATGGATGCAACCGATGTATAAGTAAACTGCTGCAGCACAGAAGGAGATTTTAGATTGCTCACTGGGTCAGCTACTCTATTCTTGAAGCTCCGTTACATTTCTGTCCTGCTCCATCTTCCATTGCAGCTTGGATATGATTTTTATTTTAAGCTTTTATATCAAATTCTCCTTCCTCTGGTGCTCAACTGTTACATATTTGCCATCTTGCCAGTATGCTCTGGTGGTACTTCAGGCTAGAAGGTCTTTTTTTTTTTTCTTATAATGAATGTTCATTTCATCAAAACTTTTTTTTTTTTTTTTTCTGTCAGCTAATCTCCAAGCGTAAGATTTCCAGCCCACATGTGCTTTGAAATGAACTGGCTTATTTTTCAAATCCAAAGATGCCATGCGGATTCTCTATTTTGACATCCTTGGTTCAGCGAGCAATACAATTATGATATTCCTTGCCTGTCTTTGTAAAGTCTAGCTAAATAGCAGTTTTGAAAAGTTTCCAACAGCAGTTATCATTGTGCCTAAGAACAAGATGCAGTGTTGTTATTAAATAAATAAATAAATAAATAAATCTCACGTAACGATTTTGTTTCTGAGAAGAAAAACCCTGCAATTTTATTAACTGCCACTCCAAACCAGTGTTTCCCAACCAGTGCAGCATGTTGCTGGCACAACCCTCCAGCGCCGCTTGCAGCCACAGGAAGTTTGAAAATACAAATGAAGTTCAGGTGCCCGGTGCTGCTCTCCTCCGCCTGGGTTGCAGCAGCTTGCAGATGCTGCCCACAGCATGTTACTTGTTCGGTGTTGTTGCCCATGGGCCAGCGAATGACTGTGCAATGCGCCCATACATGTCCCTGCAGCCTGACAGGTAGTGAACAGTATTGAGGTATGTGAAGTTGAGCCGCTGATATACACTGTTGCCTTATTTGCCATTAAATATGTCAGGTCTTTATAACTTTGAATTGCAGGCCCTGTGGGAGGGGGCTCCCCCTTCCGCCTGCTGCACGCACCGCGGGGGCTGGCAATGCAGGGAGCACCACGAGTCAGGCAGACAGATGCCTGGTTGCTGGGGGGGGCTCATCCCTCTCCGCAAGAGACTTGTTTTCCCATGAGGGGCTTGGTGTGAAATGCGTACGATGGATTGCGGAGCGCTGGCTCTGCACACAGGAGGGCTGTTTCTCTTCCGCTCTCCTCGCCGACTCCACGACTCTGGGGTCTGGCTGCAGGTTGGCTTAGTTTCAAGGTGTGTGGCAGAGAAAAGTGACAGACGGCATACTGGTATCATAGCGGTACATACAAACTGCCAAAACTGGTGTTGAAAGTGCTTTCGACATCACATGCCGCATCCCTGCCTACCCG
Organism: Anser anser; assembly: GCF_964211835.1. Classification (NCBI taxonomy): domain Eukaryota; kingdom Metazoa; phylum Chordata; class Aves; order Anseriformes; family Anatidae; genus Anser; species Anser anser. The sequence goes on along the minus strand of NC_139722.1, from coordinate 48,840,584 downwards.
GTGCTGCTGCAGGCTATGGCGAGAATCTACAAGAAGGGAGCCCTGCTGAAGGCTTCGGCTTGGGTCCTTGCTTATGCCGAATGTATGCGGCAGAGGAAGCAAAGAGGCCTCTGAGTTTGGGATCACTCTTTCATTCCACGTTGCCGTACCACGCCACACCCTTCAGCATGCCGGGCCCCTGCCGCAGCAATGACCACCGCCAGTTTCACCGCTGTCGGGGGATCTCGAGCCGAGAAGATCCCCTGAGCTGACGCAGAGATGGGGCTCCCCAGGGTGAGGGCCTGGCACCCGACAACTTCTAAAGGTAAACTGCTAAGGACCCTTCACAGTCACCCTTGTGAAACTCTGCACAACCGCAAATGGTGTTTTCAGCTTTCACGTTTTTTGTGGTGTTGATGGCTGAAGTCTCGTTGCAGTTTGGTCGGGTGAGAAATGTCCCATTGTTTGCACTCAAGAGTAATGGTGATTTTCTCCAGATGAGTTCTCCTGTTGGAGCACCAGAGCTTCCTGTCTCGGTGACCTGGAATTTTCCAGAGATTGCCGCAGTGTCACGGAGTGGCTTTTGAGCCAAAGGCATGAAGGGAGAAAAATGAACATTTGAGTGAATGAGTTGTGCAGCACAAGTTCAAATGGTGAAGAAAATGGGAGTTGTCTAGCTGGGAAGACAATCTAAGCTTGCTGCCTGCATTGCCTGGAGACAACTTGGCTTGCTCCCTTTTCAGTGAATGCTGTTATCGCAACAATATGCTCGTGTTTCTTTATGCTTAGCTGAGGCCCTTCAGGTCTCCTCCTGGGCTTGGGTCCCTGGTAGCTACAATGCCTGGGGCCAGCACTATAGAGCAGAAATGAGGTGGAGTTCAAACTGGCATGTATTTTCTCAAGGGCTCTGAAATTGAGTTTGGGATTCGTTTGGCATGCTCTGGCCTTATGGTTGCCTTTGCTTAATCCCACTAAGTAAAGGATTTGAGTAAAAGCCAACTGGGATGCAGCGCTACTTAGCAGCTGGGCCAGGTGTTAGAACGTTATACCCTTTAAGTAAACCTTCAGTTAGCTTTACGATAAAGGCAGAGGGCAAATCATACCGTAAACTTCATAGTGCTAACAGACTCAGAAAAGTTCCTGGGAAGTGCTCTTTATCTCTAAGGAGTAAAAGAATTGCTAGCGGTCGAACGCTTGTCTTGGTAACAAAATGTATCCTTCATTCAAGCGATCCACCAGAGTAGTTTTAAAGTTGGTAGTTCCTGCTTTTAAGGGCTCCTTCAAAACAGTTGTCTATTAATAACAATAATAAAAAGAGCAGCCAAAGTTAAAATCAACAAACTATTGTCTGGTAGGATTATTCACCGAGTATGACACTGCGAACATGCCAAGAGCCCAAAATTCCAAATTTAGAAGAATAACCACATAAATGGGAGAATGAAATTTTAGAGAACCGTTTCTAAGGGAAACACCTAAAACCTGAAACATTTTTTAAAAATC